>NW_027457619.1:72500-75000 GCF_050624435.1 Tenrec ecaudatus | reverse complement strand
TTAGTGTTAGGGATAGGTTTAGCGTTAGCGTTAGGGTTAGGGTTAGGGTTAGGGTTAGTGTTAGGGTTAGGGTTAGCGTTAGGGATAGGGTTAGGTTTAGGGTAAGGGTTAGCGTTAGGGTTAGGGTTATTGTTAGCGTTAGGGTTAGGGTTAGTTTAGGGTTAGGGTTAGGGTTAGGGTTAGGGTTAGGGTTAGCGTTAGGGTTAGGGTTAGCGTTAGGGTTAGGGTTAGGGTTAGGGTTAGGATTAGGGTTAGGGTTAGGGTTAGGATAAGGGTTAGGGATAGGGTTAGGGTTAGCTTTAGGGTTAGCGTTAGGGTTTGGGTTAGGGTTAGCGTTAGGGTTAGGGTTAGGGTTACGGTTAGCGTTAGGGTTAGGGTTAGGATAAGGGTTAGGGATAGGGTTAGGGTTAGCTTTAGGGTTAGCGTTAGGGTTTGGGTTAGGGTTAGCGTTAGGGTTAGGGTTAGGGTTAGGGTTAGGGTTAGCGTTAGGGTTAGGGTTAGGGTTAGCGTTAGCGTTAGCGTTAGGGTTAGGGTTAGGGTTAGAGTTAGGTTTAGGGTTAGGGTTAGGGTTAGGGTTAGCGTTAGGGTTAGGGTTAGGGTTTGGGTTAGGGTTAGGGTTAGCGTTAGGGTTAGGGTTAGGGTTAGGGTTACGGTTCGCGTTAGCGTTAGCATTAGTGTTAGCATTAGAGTTAGGGTTAGGGTTAGGGTTAGCGTTAGCGTTAGGGTTAGGGTTAGGGTTAGGGTTAGCATTAGGGTTAGGGTTATTGTTAGCATTAGGGTTAGGGTTAGGGTTAGGGTCAGGGTTAGCGTTAGGGTTAGGGTTAGGGTTAGTGTTAGGGATAGGGTTAGCGTTAGCGTTAGGGTTAGGGTTAGGGTTAGGGTTAGTGTTAGGGTTAGGGTTAGCGTTAGGGATAGGGTTAGGTTTAGGGTAAGGGTTAGCGTTAGGGTTAGGGTTATTGTTAGCGTTAGGGTTAGGGTTAGTTTAGGGTTAGGGTTAGGGTTAGGGTTAGGGTTAGCGTTAGGGTTAGGGTTAGCGTTAGGGTTAGGGATAGCGTTAGGGTTAGGGTTAGGATTAGTGTTAGCGTTAGAGTTAGGGTTAGGGTTGGTGTTAGTGTTAGGGTTAGGGTTAGGGTAAGCGTTAGGGTTAGGGTTAGGTTTAGGGTTAGAGATAGGGTTAGGGTTAGGGTTACCGTTAGGGTTAGGGTTAGGGTTAGTGGTAGCGTTAGGGTTAGGGTTAGGGTTAGCGTTAGGGTTTGGGTTAGGATTAGGGTTAGGTTTAGGTTTAGGGTTAGGGTTAGCGTTAGGGTTAGGGTTAGGGTTAGGGTTAGGATTAGGGTTAGGGTTAGGGTTAGGATAAGGGTTAGGGATAGGGTTAGGGTTAGCTTTAGGGTTAGCGTTAGGGTTTGGGTTAGGGTTAGCGTTAGGGTTAGGGTTAGGGTTACGGTTAGCGTTAGGGTTAGGGTTAGGGATAGTGTTAGTGTTAGGGTTAGGGTTAGGGTAAGCGTTAGGGTTAGGGTTAGGTTTAGCGTTAGAGATAGGGTTAGGGTTAGGTTTAGCGTTAGGGTTAGGGTTAGGGTTAGTGTTAGCGTTAGGGTTAGGGTTAGGGTTAGCGTTAGGGTTTGGGTTAGGATTAGGTTTAGGTTTAGGGTTAGGGTTAGGGTTAGGTTTAGGGTTAGGCTAGGGTTAGGGTTAGGGTTAAGGTTAGCGTTAGCGTTAGGGTTAGGGTTACGGTTAGGGATAGGGTTAGGGTTAGTGTTAGGGTTAGGGTTACGGTTAGGGTTAGGGTTAGGGTTAGCGTTAGCGTTAGGGTTAGGGTTAGGGTTAATGTTAGCGTTAGCGTTCGGTTTAGGGTTTGGGTTAGCGTTAGCATTAGGGTTAGTGTTAGTGTTAGGGTTAGGGTTAGGCTTAGCGTTAGCGTTAGGGTTAGGGTTAGGGTTAGGATTAGCGTTAGGGTTAGCGTTAGGGTTAGGGTTATTGTTAGCGTTAGGGTTAGGGTTAGGGTTAGGGTTAGTGTTAGGTTTTGGGTTAGGATTAGGGTTAGGTTTAGGTTTAGGGCTAGGGTTAGCATTAGTGTTAGGGTTAGGGTTAGGGTTAGGATTAGGGTTAGGTTTAGGGTTAGGATAAGGGTTAGGGATAGGGTTAGGGTTAGCTTTAGGGTTAGCGTTAGGGTTTGGGTTAGGGTTAGCGTTAGGGTTAGGGTTAGGGTTAGGGTTAGCGTTAGGGTTAGGGTTAGGGTTAGCGTTAGCGTTAGCGTTAGGGTTAGGGTTAGGGTTAGAGTTAGGTTTAGGGTTAGGGTTAGGGTTAGGGTTAGCGTTAGGGTTAGGGTTAGGGTTAGGGTTAGGGTTAGGGTTAGCGTTAGGGTTAGGGTTAGGGTTAGGGTTACGGTTAGCGTTAGCGTTAGCATTAGGGTTAGCATTAGAGTTAGGGTTAGGGTTAGGGTTAGCGTTAGCGTTAGGGTTAGGGTTAGGGTTAGCATTAGGGTTAGGGTTATTGTTAGCAT
>NW_027457619.1:62500-67500 GCF_050624435.1 Tenrec ecaudatus | reverse complement strand
TTAGGGATAGTGTTAGGATTAGGGTTAGGGTAAGCGTTAGGGTTAGGGTTAGGTTTAGGGTTAGAGATAGGGTTAGGGTTAGGTTTAGCGTTAGGGTTAGGGTTAGGGTTAGTGTTAGCGTTAGCGTTAGGGTTAGGGTTAGCGTTAGGGTTTGGGTTAGGATTAGGTTTAGGTTTAGGGTTAGGGTTAGGGTTAGGTTTAGGGTTAGGCTAGGGTTAGGGTTAGTGTTAAGGTTAGCGTTAGCGTTAGGGTTAGGGTTACGGTTAGGGATAGGGTTAGGGTTAGCGTTAGGGTTAGGGTTAGGGTTAGGGTTAGGGTTAGGGTTAGCGTTAGCGTTAGGGTTAGGGTTAGGGTTAGTGTTAGCGTTAGCGTTCGGTTTAGGGTTTGGGTTAGCGTTAGCATTAGGATTAGGGTTAGCGTTAGGGTTAGGGTTAGGTTTAGGTTTAGCGTTAGGGTTAGCGTTAGGGTTAGGGTTATTGTTAGCGTTAGGGTTAGGGTTAGGGTTAGCGTTAGGGTTTGGTTTAGGATTAGGGTTAGGTTTAGGTTTAGGGTTAGGGTTAGCGTTAGTGTTAGGGTTAGGGTTAGGGTTAGGGTTAGGATTAGGGTTAGGTTTAGGGTTAGGATAAGGGTTAGGGATAGGGTTAGGGTTAGCTTTAGGGTTAGCGTTAGGGTTTGGGTTAGGGTTAGCGTTAGGGTTAGGGTTAGGGTTAGGGTTAGGGTTAGCGTTAGGGTTAGGGTTAGGGTTAGCGTTAGCGTTAGCGTTAGGGTTAGGGTTAGGGTTAGAGTTAGGTTTAGGGTTAGGGTTAGGGTTAGGGTTAGCGTTAGGGTTAGGGTTAGGGTTAGGGTTAGGGTTAGGGTTAGCGTTAGGGTTAGGGTTAGGGTTAGGGTTACGGTTAGCGTTAGCGTTAGCATTAGGGTTAGCATTAGAGTGAGGGTTAGGGTTAGGGTTAGCGTTAGCGTTAGGGTTAGGGTTAGGGTTAGCATTAGGGTTAGGGTTATTGTTAGCATTAAGGTTAGGGTTAGGGTTAGGGTTAGTGTTAGGGTTAGGGTTAGCGTTATCGTTAGGGTTAGGGTTAGGGTTAGGGTTAGTGTTAGGGTTAGGGTTAGCGTTAGGGATAGGGTTAGGTTTAGGGTAAGGGTTAGGGTTAGGTTTAGCGTTAGGGTTAGGGTTATTGTTAGGGTTAGGGTTAGGGTTAGTTTAGGGTTAGGGTTAGAGTTAGGGTTAGCGTTAGGTTTAGGGTTAGGGTTAGGGTTAGGGTTAGCGTTAGCGTTAGGGTTAGGGTTAGGGTTAGGGTTAGGGTTAGGGTTAGCGTTAGGGTTAGGGTTATTATTAGCGTTAGGGTTAGGGTTAGGGTTAGGGTTAGCGTTAGGGTTAGGGTTAGGGTTAGGGTTAGCATTAGGGTTAGGGTTAGGGTTAGGGTTAGGGTTAGGGTTAGCGTTAGGGTTAGAGTTAGGTTTAGGGTTAGGGTTAGGGTTAGTGTTAGCGTTAGGGTTAGGGTTAGGGTTAGGGTTAGGGTTAGCGTTAGGGTTAGGGTTAGGGTTAGGGTTAGCGTTAGTGTTAGGGTTAGGGTTAGGGTTATTGTTAGCGTTAGGGTTAGGGTTAGGGTTAGGGTTAGCGTTAGGGTTAGGGTTAGCGTTAGGGTTAGGGTTAGGGTTAGGGTTACGGTTAGCGTTAGGGTTAGGGTTAGCGTTAGCGTTAGGGTTAGGTTTAGGGTTAAGGTTAGGGTTAGCGTTAGGGTTAGGGTTAGGGTTAGGGTTAGGGTTAGCGTTAGGGTTAGTGTTAGCTTTAGCGTTAGCATTAGGGTTAGGTTTAGGGTTAGGGTTTGCGTTAGCGTTAGGGTTAGGGTTAGGGTTAGAGTTAGGGTTAGGGTTAGGGTTAGGGTTAGGGTTAGGTTTAGGTTTAGGGTTAGGGTTAGGGTTCGTGTTAGTGTTAGGGTTAACGTTAGGGTTCGGGTTAGGGTTAGGGTTACGGTTAGCGTTAGGGTTAGGGTTGTGTTAGCGTTAGCGTTAGCGTTAGGGTTAGCGTTAGAGTTAGGGTTAGGGTTATGGTTATGGTTATTGTTAGCGTTAGGGTTAGGGTTAGGGTTAGGGTTAGCGTTAGGGTTATGGTTAGGGTTAGCGTTAGGGTTAGGGTTAGGGTTCGGGTTAGGGTTAGCGTTAGCGTTAGGCTTAGGGTTAGGGTTACGGTTAGCGTTACGGTTAGGGTTAGCGTTAGCGTTAGGGTTAGGGTTAGGGTTAGTGTTAGGGTTAGGGTTAGGGTTAGGGTTAGCGTTAGGGTTAGGGTTAGGGTTAGGGTTATTGTTAGCGTTAGGGTTAGGGTTAGGGTTAGGTTTAGCGTTAGGGTTAGAGTTAGGGTTAGCCTTAGGGTTAGGTTTAGGGTTAGGGTTATTGTTAGCGTTAGGGTTAGGGTTAGGGTTAGGGTTACGGTTAGCGTTAGGGTTAGTGTTAGCGTTAGCGTTAGGGTTAGGGTTAGGGTTAGCGTTAGGGTTAGCTTTAGGGTTAGGGTTAGGGTTACGGTTAGGGTTAGGGTTAGTGTTAGGGTTAGCGTTAGCGTTAGGGTTAGGATTAGGGTTAGGGTTAGCGTTAGCGTTAGGGTTAGGGTTAGGGTTAGGGTTAGCGTTAGGGTTAGGGTTAGTGTTCGGGTTAGGATTAGGGTTAGGGTTAGGTTTAGGGTTAGCGTTAGCGTTAGGGTTAGGGTTAGGGTTAGGGTTAGTGTTAGGTTTAGGGTTAGGGTTAGATTAGGGTTAGCGTTACCGTTAGGGTTATGGTTAGGGTTAGCGTTAGGGTTAGGGTTAGGGTTAGGGTTAGCGTTAGGGTTAGGTTTAGCGTTAGGGTTAGGGTTAGGGTTAGGGTTAGCATTAGGGTTTGGGTTAGGGTTACGGTTAGCGTTAGGGTTAGGGTTGGGTTAGCGTTAGGGTTAGGGTTAGGGTTAGGGTTAGGGTTAGGGTTAGGGTTAGAGTTAGGGTTAGGGTTAGGGTTACGGTTAGCGTTAGCGTTAGGGTTAGGGTTAGGTTTAGTGTTAGCGTTAGGTTTAGGGTTAGGGTTAGCGTTAGGTTTAGTGTTAGGGTTAGGGTTAGGGTTAGCGTTAGGGTTAGGGTTAGGGTTAGGGTTACGGTTAGCGTTAGGGTTAGGGTTAGCGTTAGCGTTAGGGTTAGGGTTAGGGTTAGGGTTAGTGTTAGGTTTAGGGTAGGGTTAGGGTTAAGTTTAGGGTTAGGGTTAGGTTTAGGGTTAGGGTTAGGATAAGGGTTAGGGATAGGGTAAGGGTTAGCGTTAGGGTTAGGGTTAGCGTTAGGGTTAGGGATAGCGTTAGGGTTAGGGTTAGGATTAGGGTTAGCGTTAGAGTTAGGGTTAGGGTTGGTGTTAGTGTTAGGGTTAGGGTTAGGGTAAGCGTTAGGGTTAGGGTTAGGTTTAGGGTTAGAGATAGGGTTAGGGTTAGGGTTAGCGTTAGGGTTAGGGTTAGGGTTAGTGTTAGCGTTAGGGTTAGGGTTAGGGTTAGCGTTAGGGTTTGGGTTAGGATTAGTGTTAGGTTTAGGTTTAGGGTTAGGGTTAGCGTTAGGGTTAGGGTTAGGGTTAGGGTTAGGGTTAGGATTAGGGTTAGGGTTAGGGTTAGGATAAGGGTTAGGGATAGGGTTAGGGTTAGCTTTAGGGTTAGCGTTAGGGTTTGGGTTAGGGTTAGCGTTAGGGTTAGGGTTAGGGTTACGGTTAGCGTTAGGGTTAGGGTTAGGGATAGTGTTAGGATTAGGGTTAGGGTAAGCGTTAGGGTTAGGGTTAGGTTTAGGGTTAGAGATAGGGTTAGGGTTAGGTTTAGCGTTAGGGTTAGGGTTAGGGTTAGTGTTAGCGTTAGCGTTAGGGTTAGGGTTAGCGTTAGGGTTTGGGTTAGGATTAGGTTTAGGTTTAGGGTTAGGGTTAGGGTTAGGTTTAGGGTTAGGCTAGGGTTAGGGTTAGTGTTAAGGTTAGCGTTAGCGTTAGGGTTAGGGTTACGGTTAGGGATAGGGTTAGGGTTAGCGTTAGGGTTAGGGTTAGGGTTAGGGTTAGGGTTAGGGTTAGCGTTAGCGTTAGGGTTAGGGTTAGGGTTAGGGTTAGTGTTAGCGTTAGCGTTCGGTTTAGGGTTTGGGTTAGCGTTAGCATTAGGATTAGGGTTAGCGTTAGGGTTAGGGTTAGGCTTAGCGTTAGCGTTAGGGTTAGGGTTAGGGTTAGGGTTAGGATTATCGTTAGGGTTAGGATTAGGGTTAGGGTTAGGTTTAGGTTTAGCGTTAGGGTTAGCGTTAGGGTTAGGGTTATTGTTAGCGTTAGGGTTAGGGTTAGGGTTAGCGTTAGGGTTTGGTTTAGGATTAGGGTTAGGTTTAGGTTTAGGGTTAGGGTTAGCGTTAGTGTTAGGGTTAGGGTTAGGGTTAGGGTTAGGATTAGGGTTAGGTTTAGGGTTAGGATAAGGGTTAGGGATAGGGTTAGGGTTAGCTTTAGGGTTAGAGTTAGGGTTTGGGTTAGGGTTAGCGTTAGGGTTAGGGTTAGGGTTAGGGTTAGGGTTAGCGTTAGGGTTAGGGTTAGAGTTAGCGTTAGCGTTAGCGTTAGGGTTAGGGTTAGGGTTAGAGTTAGGTTTAGGGTTAGGGTTAGGGTTAGGGTTAGCGTTAGGGTTAGGGTTAGGGTTAGGGTTAGGGTTAGCGTTAGGGTTAGGGTTAGGGTTAGGGTTACGGTTAGCGTTAGCGTTAGCATTAGGGTTAGCATTAGAGTTAGGGTTAGGGTTAGGGTTAGCGTTAGCGTTAGGGTTAGGGTTAGGGTTAGCATTAGGGTTAGGGTTATTGTTAGCATTAGGGTTAGGGTTAGGGTTAGGGTTAGCGTTAGGGTTAGGGTTAGGGTTAGTGTTAGGGTTAGGGTTAGCGTTAGCGTTAGGGTTAGGGTTAGGGTTAGTGTTAGGGTTAGGGTTAGCGTTAGGGATAGGGTTAGGTTTAGGGTAAGGGTTAGGGTTAGGGTTAGCGTTAGGGTTAGGGTTATTGTTAGCGTTA
>NW_027457619.1:55000-60000 GCF_050624435.1 Tenrec ecaudatus | reverse complement strand
AGGGTTAGCGTTAGGGTTAGGGATAGCGTTAGGGTTAGGGTTAGGATTAGGGTTAGCGTTAGAGTTAGGGTTAGGGTTGGTGTTAGTGTTAGGGTTAGGGTTAGGGTAAGCGTTAGGGTTAGGGTTAGGTTTAGGGTTAGAGATAGGGTTAGGGTTAGGGTTAGCGTTAGGGTTAGGGTTAGGGTTAGTGTTAGCGTTAGGGTTAGGGTTAGGGTTAGCGTTAGGGTTTGGGTTAGGATTAGTGTTAGGTTTAGGTTTAGGGTTAGGGTTAGCGTTAGGGTTAGGGTTAGGGTTAGGGTTAGGGTTAGGATTAGGGTTAGGGTTAGGGTTAGGATAAGGGTTAGGGATAGGGTTAGGGTTAGCTTTAGGGTTAGCGTTAGGGTTTGGGTTAGGGTTAGCGTTAGGGTTAGGGTTAGGGTTACGGTTAGCGTTAGGGTTAGGGTTAGGGATAGTGTTAGGATTAGGGTTAGGGTAAGCGTTAGGGTTAGGGTTAGGTTTAGGGTTAGAGATAGGGTTAGGGTTAGGTTTAGCGTTAGGGTTAGGGTTAGGGTTAGTGTTAGCGTTAGCGTTAGGGTTAGGGTTAGCGTTAGGGTTTGGGTTAGGATTAGGTTTAGGTTTAGGGTTAGGGTTAGGGTTAGGTTTAGGGTTAGGCTAGGGTTAGGGTTAGTGTTAAGGTTAGCGTTAGCGTTAGGGTTAGGGTTACGGTTAGGGATAGGGTTAGGGTTAGCGTTAGGGTTAGGGTTAGGGTTAGGGTTAGGGTTAGGGTTAGCGTTAGCGTTAGGGTTAGGGTTAGGGTTAGTGTTAGCGTTAGCGTTCGGTTTAGGGTTTGGGTTAGCGTTAGCATTAGGATTAGGGTTAGCGTTAGGGTTAGGGTTAGGCTTAGCGTTAGCGTTAGGGTTAGGGTTAGGGTTAGGGTTAGGATTATCGTTAGGGTTAGGATTAGGGTTAGGGTTAGGTTTAGGTTTAGCGTTAGGGTTAGCGTTAGGGTTAGGGTTATTGTTAGCGTTAGGGTTAGGGTTAGGGTTAGCGTTAGGGTTTGGTTTAGGATTAGGGTTAGGTTTAGGTTTAGGGTTAGGGTTAGCGTTAGTGTTAGGGTTAGGGTTAGGGTTAGGGTTAGGATTAGGGTTAGGTTTAGGGTTAGGATAAGGGTTAGGGATAGGGTTAGGGTTAGCTTTAGGGTTAGAGTTAGGGTTTGGGTTAGGGTTAGCGTTAGGGTTAGGGTTAGGGTTAGGGTTAGGGTTAGCGTTAGGGTTAGGGTTAGAGTTAGCGTTAGCGTTAGCGTTAGGGTTAGGGTTAGGGTTAGAGTTAGGTTTAGGGTTAGGGTTAGGGTTAGGGTTAGCGTTAGGGTTAGGGTTAGGGTTAGGGTTAGCGTTAGGGTTAGGGTTAGGGTTAGGGTTACGGTTAGCGTTAGCGTTAGCATTAGGGTTAGCATTAGAGTTAGGGTTAGGGTTAGGGTTAGCGTTAGCGTTAGGGTTAGGGTTAGGGTTAGCATTAGGGTTAGGGTTATTGTTAGCATTAGGGTTAGGGTTAGGGTTAGGGTTAGCGTTAGGGTTAGGGTTAGGGTTAGTGTTAGGGTTAGGGTTAGCGTTAGCGTTAGGGTTAGGGTTAGGGTTAGTGTTAGGGTTAGGGTTAGCGTTAGGGATAGGGTTAGGTTTAGGGTAAGGGTTAGGGTTAGGGTTAGCGTTAGGGTTAGGGTTATTGTTAGCGTTAGGGTTAGGGTTAGTTTAGGGTTAGGGTTAGGGTTAGGGTTAGGGTTAGGGTTAGCGTAAGGGTTAGGGTTATTGTTAGCGTTAGGTTTAGGGTTAGGGTTAGGGTTAGCGTTAGGGTAAGGGTTAGGGTTAGGTTTAGGATTAGGGTTAGGGTTAGCGTTAGGTTTAGGGTTAGGGTTAGGGTTAGGGTTAGGGTTAGCGTTAGCGTTAGGGTTAGTGTTAGGGTTAGGGTTAGGGTTAGCGTTAGGGTTAGGGTTATTGTTAGCGTTAGGGTTAGGGTTAGGGTTAGGGTTAGCGTTAGGGTTAGGGTTAGGGTTAGGGTTAGCGTTAGGGTTAGGGTTAGGGTTAGGGTTAGGTTTAGGGTTAGCGTTAGGGTTAGGGTTAGGGTTAGCGTTAGCGTTAGGGTTAGGGTTTGGGTTAGCGTTAGCATTAGGGTTAGGGTTAGGGTTAGGGTTAGGGTTAGCGTTAGGGTCAGTGTAAGGGCTAGCGTTAGCGTTAAGGTTAGGGTTAGGGATAGGTTTAGGGTTAGGGTTAGGGTTATGATTAGGGTTAGCGTTAGGGTTAGGGCTAGGGTTAGCTTTAGCGTTAGGGGAAGGGTTAGGTTTAGGTTAGGGTTAGGGTTGGGGTTAGGTTTAGGGTTAGGCTAGGGTTAGGGTTAGGGTTACGGTTAGCGTTAGCGTTAGGGTTAGGGTTACGGTTAGGGTTAGGGTTAGGGTTAGCGTTAGGGTTAGGGTTAGGGTTAGGGTTAGCGTTAGCGTTAGGGTTAGGGTTAGGGTTAATGTTAGCGTTAGCGTTCGGTTAGGGTTTGGGTTAGCGTTAGCATTAGGGTTAGGGTTAGCGTTAGTGTTAGGGTTAGGCTTAGCGTTAGCGTTAGGGTTAGGGTAAGGGTTAGGCTTAGCGTTAGGGTTAGGATTAGGGTTAAGGTTAGGTTTAGGTTTAGCGTTAAGGTTAGCGTTAGGGTTAGGGTTATTGTTAGCGTTAGGGTTAGGGTTAGGGCTAGGGTTAGGGTTAGGGCTAGGGTTAGTGGTAGGGTTAGCGTTAGGGTTAGGGTTATTGTTAGCGTTAGGGTTAGGGTTAGGGTTAGCGTTAGGGTTAGGGTTAGGGTTAGGGTTAGGGTTAGCCTTAGTGTTAGGGTCAGGGTTAGGGTTAGGGTTAGGGTTAGGGTTACGGTTAGCGTTAGCGTTAGGGTTAGGGTTAGGTTTAGGGTTAGCGTTAGGTTTAGGGTTAGGGTTAGCGTTAGGGTTAGGGTTAGGGTTAGGGTTAGGGTTAGCGTTAGGGTTAGGGTTAGGGTTAGAGTTAGGGTTACGGTTAGCGTTAGGGTTAGGGTTAGCGTTAGGGATAGGGTAGGGTTAGGGTAAGGGTTAGGGTTAGGGTTAGCGTTAGGGTTAGGGTTATTGTTAGCGTTAGGGTTAGGGTTAGGTTTAGGGTTAGGGTTAGGTTTAGGGTTAGGGTTAGGTTTAGCGTTAATGTTTGGATAAGGGTTAGGGATAGGGTAAGGGTTAGCATTAGGGTTAGGGTTAGCGTTAGAGTTAGGGTTAGGGTTAGTGTTAGTGTTAGGGTTAGGGTTAGGGTAAGCGTTAGGGTTAGGGTTAGGTTTAGGGTTAGAGATAGGTTTAGGGTTAGGGTTAGGGTTAGGGTTTGGGTTTGATTAGGGTTAGGTTTAGGTTTAGGGTTAGGGTTAGCGTTAGGGTTAGGGTTAGTGTTAGGTTTAGGGTTAGGGTTAGATTAGGGTTAGCGTTACCGTTAGGGTTATGGTTAGGGTTAGCGTTAGGGTTAGGGTTAGGGTTAGGGTTAGCGTTAGGGTTAGGTTTAGCGTTAGGGTTAGGGTTAGGGTTAGGGTTAGCATTAGGGTTTGGGTTAGGGTTACGGTTAGCGTTAGGGTTAGGGTTGGGTTAGCGTTAGGGTTAGGGTTAGGGTTAGGGTTAGGGTAAGCGTTAGGTTTAGGGTTAGGGTTAGCGTTAGAGTTAGGGTTAGGGTTACGGTTAGGGTTAGGGTTAGGGTTAGGGATAGGGTTAGCATTAGCGTTAGGGTTAGGGTTAGGGTTAGGGTTAGGGTTAGGGTTAGGGTTAGGGTTAGTGTTAGGGTTAGGGTTAGGGTTAGGGATAGCGTTAGGGTTAGGGTTAGGTTAGCGTTAGCGTTATGGTTAGGCTTAGGGTTAGGGTTAGGGTTAGGGTTAGCGTTAGGGTTAGTGTTAGGGTTACTGTTAGCTTTAGGGTTAGGGTTAGGGTTAGGGTTAGGGTTAGCGTTAGGGTTAGGGTTAGGGTTAGCGTTAGGGTTAGCATTAGGGTTAGGGTTATTTTTAGCGTTAGGGTTAGGGTTAGGGTTAGGGTTAGTGTTAGGGTTAGGGTTAGCGTTAGGGTTAGGGCTAGGGTTAGCGTTAGCGTTAGGGTTAGAGTTAGGTTTAGGTTTAAGGTTAGGGTTAGGTTTAGGGTTAGCGTCATCTTTAGGGTTAGGGTTTGGGTTAGCGTTAGCATTAGGGTTAGGGTTAGGGTTAGGGTTAGGGTTAGCGTTAGGGTCAGGTTTAGGGCTAGCGTTAGCGTTAAGGTTAGGGTCAGGGATAGGGTTAGGGTTAGGGTTAGGGCTAGAGTTAGGGGTAGGGTTAGCGTTAGGGTTAGGGTTATTGTTAGCGTTAGGGTTAGGGTTAGGGTTAGCGTTAGCGTTAGGGTTAGGGTTAGGGTTAGGGTTAGCGTTAGGGTTAGGGTTATTGTTAGCGTTAAGGTTAGGGTTAGGGTAAGGGTTACGGTTAGGCTTAGGGTTAGGGTTAGCGTTAGCGTTAGCGTTAGGGTTAGGGTTAGCGTTAGGGTTAGGGTTAGGGTTAGGGTTAGGGTTAGCCTTAGTGTTAGGGTGAGGGTTAGGGTTAGGGTTAGGGTTAGGGTTACGGTTAGCGTTAGCGTTAGGGTTAGGGTTAGGTTTAGGGTTAGCGTTAGGTTTAGGGTTAGGGTTAGCGTTAGGGTTAGGGTTAGGGTTAGGGTTAGGGTTAGCGTTAGGGTTAGGGTTAGGGTTAGGGTTACGGTTAGCGTTAGGGTTAGGGTTAGCGTTAGCGTTAGGGTTAGGGTTAGGGTTAGGGTTAGTGTTAGGTTTAGGGTAGGGTTAGGGTTAAGTTTAGGGTTAGGGTTAGGTTTAGGGTTAGGGTTAGGATAAGGGTTAGGGATAGGGTAAGGGTTAGCGTTAGGGTTAGGGTTAGCGTTAGGGTTAGGGATAGCGTTAGGGTTAGGGTTAGGATTAGGGTTAGCGTTAGAGTTAGGGTTAGGGTTGGTGTTAGTGTTAGGGTTAGGGTTAGGGTAAGCGTTA
>NW_027457619.1:32500-35000 GCF_050624435.1 Tenrec ecaudatus | reverse complement strand
GTTAGGGTTAGCGTTAGAGTTAGGGTTAGGGTTAGGGTTAGCATTAGGGTTAGGGTTAGGGTTAGGGTTAGGGTTACCGTTAGCGTTAGGGTTAGGGTTAGGTTTAGGGTTAGGGTTTGGGTTAGGGTTAGGGTTAGGGTTAGGGTTAGTTCTAGGGTTAGGTTTAGGTTTAGGGTTAAGGTTAGCTTAGGGTTAGGGTTAGGGTTAGGGTTAGCGTTAGAGTTAGGGTTAGGGTTAGGGTTAGCATTAGGGTTAGGGTTAGGGTTAGGGTTAGGGTTACCGTTAGCGTTAGGGTTAGGGTTAGGTTTAGGGTTAGGGTTTGGGTTAGGGTTAGGGTTAGGGTTAGGGTTAAGGTTAGGGTTAGGGTTAGGGTTAGGGTTAGGGTTAAGGTTAGGGTTAGGGTTAGGGTTAGGGTTAGGGCTAGGGTTAGCGTTAGGGTTAGGGTTAGGGTTAGCGTTAGGGTTAGGGTTAGGGTTAGGGTTAGCGTTAGTGTTAGGGTTAGTGTTAGGGTTAGGGTTAGGGTTAGGGTTAGGGATAGGGTTAGCGTTAGGGTTAGAGTTAGCGTTAGCGTTAGGGTTAGGGTTAGGGTTAGGGTTAGCGTTAGGGTTAGGGTTAGGGTTAGGTTTAGGGTTAGGGTTAGGGCTAGGGTTAGCGTTAGGGTTAGGGTTAGGGTTAGCGTTAGGGTTAGGGTTAGGGTTAGGGTTAGGGTTACCGTTAGCGTTAGGGTAAGGGTTAGGCTTAGGGTTTGGGTTAGTGTTAGGGTTAGGGTTAGCGTTAGGGTCAGGGTTAGGGTTAGGTTTAGGGTCAGGGTTAGGGTTAGGGTTAGCATTAGGGTTAGGGTTAGCGTTAGGGTTAGGGTTAGGGGTAGGGTAGCGTTAGGGTTAGGGTTAGGGTTAGGGTTAGGTTTAGGGTTAGGGTTAGGGTTAGGGTTAGGGTTAGGGTTAGGGTTAGTGTTAGGGTTAGGGTTAGGTTTAGGGTTAAGGTTAGGGTTAGGGTTAGGGTTAGGGTTAAGGTTAGGGTTAGGGTAGGGTTAGCATTATGGTTAGGGTTAGCGTTAGGGTTAGGGTTAGGGTTAGGGTTAAGTTTAGCGTTAGGGTTAGGTTTAGAGTTAGGGTTAGGGTTAGGGTTAGGGCTAGGGTTAGCGTTAGGGTTAGGGTTAGGGTTAGGGTTAGGGTTAGGGTTAGCGTTAGGGTTAGTTTTAGGATTAGGGTTAGGGCTAGGGTTAGCGTTAGCGTTAGGGTTAGGGTTAGGGTTAGGTTTAGCGTTAGCGTTAGGGTTAGGGTTAGGGTTAGGATTAGCGTTAGGGTAAGGGTTAGGGTTAGGGTTAGGGTTAGGGTTAGCGTTAGGGTTAGGGTTAGCGTTAGGGTTAGGTTTAGGGTTAGGGTTAGCGTTAGGGTTAGGGTTACGGTTAGGGTTAGGGTTAGGATTAGGGTTAGGGTTAGCATTATGGTTACGTTTAGGATTAGGGTTAGGGTTAGGTTTAGCGTTAGGGTTAGCGGTAGCGTTAGGGTTAGGTTTAGGGTTAGCGTTAGCGTTAGGGTTAGGTTTAGGGTTAGGGCTAGGTTTAGGGTTAGCGTTAGGGTAAGGGTTAGGGTTAGGGTTAGGGTTAGCTCTAGGGTTAGGGTTAGGGTTAGCGCTAGGGTTAGGGTTAGGGTTAGGTTTAGGGTTAGCGTTAGCGTTAGGGTTAGGGTTAGGGTTAACGTTAGGTTTAGGGTTAGGGTTAGGGTTAGCGTTAGCGTTAGGGTTAGGGTTAGGGTTTTGGTTAGGGTTAGGGTTAGTTTAGCGTTAGCGTTATGGTTAGGGTTAGGGTTAGGGTTAGGGTTAGCGTTAGGGTTAGGGTTAGCGTTAGCGTTAGGGTTAGGGTTAGGTTCAGGGTAAGGGTTAGGTTTAGGGTTAGGATTAGGGTTACGTTTAGGGTTAGGGTTAGGGTTAGCATTAGGGTTAGGGTTAGGTTTAGGGTAAGAGTTAGGGTTAGGTTTAGGGTAATGGTTAGTGTTAGGGTTAGGGTTAGGGTTATGGTTAGGGTTAGGGTTACGTTTAGGGTTATGGTTAGGGTTAGCGTTAGGGTTAGGGTTAGGGTTAGGTTTAGCATTTGCGTTAGGGTTAGAGTTAGGGTTAGGTTTAGGGTTAGGGTTAGGGTTAGCGTTAGGGTAAGTGTTAGGGTTAGGGTTAGGGTTAGGGTTAGCGTTAGGGTTAAGTTTAGGGTTAGGGTTAGGGTTAGGGTTAGGGTTAGGGTTAGGGTTAGGTTTAGCGTTAGGGTTAGCGTTTGTGTTAGGGTTAGGGTTAGGGTTAGGTTTAGGGTTAGGGTTAGGGTTAGGGTTAGGGTTAGCGTTAGGGTTAGAGTTACGGTTACGGTTACGGTTAGGGTTAGGGTTAGGGTTAGGGTTAGCGTTAGGGTTAGGGTTAGGGTTAGGGTTAGCGTTTGCGTTAGGGTTAGGGTTCGAGTTAGGTTTAGCGTTAGCATTAGGTTTAGGGTTACGGTTACGGTTAGTTTAGCGTT
>NW_027457619.1:17500-20000 GCF_050624435.1 Tenrec ecaudatus | reverse complement strand
AGGTTTAGGTTTAGGGTTAGGGTTAGCGTTAGGGTTAGGGTTAGAGTTATGATTAGGGTTAGGGTTAGCGTTAGCGTTAGGGTTAGGGTTAGGCTTAGGGTTAGGGTTAGGGTTAGTGTTAGAGTTAGGGTTATTGTTAGGGTTAGGATTAGCTTTAGCGTTAGCGTTAGGGTTAGGGTTAGGGTTAGGGTTAGGGTTAGGGTGAGGGTGAGGGTTAGCGTTAGGGTTAGATTTAGGGTAATGGTTAGGGTTAGGATTAGCGTTAGCGTTAGGGTTAGGGTTAGGGTTAGCGTTAGGGTTAGGGTTAGGGTTAGGGTTAGGGTTAGCGTTAGCGTTAGTGTTAGCGTTAGCGTTACGGTTAGGGTTAGGGTTAGGGTTAGAGTTAGGGTTAGTGTTAGGGTTAGGGTTAGGGTTAGGGTTAGCGTTAGGGTTAGGCTAAGGGTTAGGGTTAGCGTTAGCGTTAGGGTTAGGGTTAGGTTTAGGGTTAGGGTTAGCGTTAGGATTAGGATTAGGGTTAGGGTTAGCATTAGTGTAGGGTTAGGTTTAGGGTTAGAGTTAGGGTTAGGTTTAGGGTAAGGGTTAGGGTTAGGGTTGGAGTTAGGGTTAGGGTTAGGGTTAGGGTTAGCGTTAGGGTAAGGGTTAGGGTTAGGTTTAGGGTTAGGGTTAGGGTTAGGGTTAGCGTTAGGGTTAGGGTTAGGGTTAGGGTTAGGGTTAGGGTTAGGGTTAGCGTTAGGGTTAGGGTTAGGGTTAGCGTTAGGCTTAGGGTTAGGGTTATTGTTAGGGTTAGGATTGGCGTTGGCGTTAGGGTTAAGGTTAGGGTTAGCGTTAGGGATAGGGTTAGGTTTAGGGTTAGGGTTAGCGTTAGGGTTAGGGTTAGGGTTAGCGTTAGCTTTAGGGTTAGGTTTAGGGTTAAGGTTAGGGTTAGGGTTAGGGTTAGCGTTAGGGTTAGGGTGAGGGTTACCGTTAGCGTTAGGGTTAGGGTTAGGGTTAGGGTTAGGGTTAGGGTTACGGTTAGGGTTAGGGTCAGGGTTAGGTATAGAGTTAGCGTTAGGGTTAGAGTGATGGTTAGGGTTAGGGCTAGCGTTAGGGTTAGGCTTCGGGTTAGGTTTAGGGTTAGGGTTGGGGTTAGGGTTAGGGTTAGGGTTAGCGTTAGGGTTAGGGTTAGTGTTATGGTTAGGGTTAGGGTTAGGGTTCGGGTTAGGGTTAGGTTTAGCGTTAGGGTTAGGGTTAGGGTTAGGGTTAGCGTTAGGGTTAGGGTTAGGGTTAGGGTTAGGGTTAGCGTTAGGGTTAGGGTTAGGGTTAGGGTTAGGCTTAGGGTTAGTGTTAGGGTGAGCGATAGGGTTAGGGTTAGGGTTAGGGTTAGGTTTAGTGTTAGGGTTAGGGTTAAGGTTAGGATTAGGGACAGGGTTAGGGTTAGCGTTAGGGTTTGGGTTAGGGTTAGGGTTAGGGTTAGGGTTAGGTTTAGCGTTAGGGTTAGTGTTAAGGTTAGGGTTAGCGTTAGGGTTAGGGTAAGGGTTAGGGTTAGGGTTAGGGTTAGGGTTAGGGTTAGTGTTAGGGTTATGGTTAAGGTTAGGGTTAGGGTTAGGGTTAGGGTTAGCGTTAGGGTTAGGGTTAGGGTTAGAGATAGCGCTAGGGATAGGGTTAGGGTTAGGGTTAGGGATATTGTTAGCTTTAGCGTTAGGGTTAGGGTTATGGTTATGGTTAGGGTTAGGGTTAGCGTTAGGGTTAGGGTTAGGGTTAGGATTAGCGTTAGTGTTAGGGTTAAGTTTAGGGTTAGGGTTAGGGTTAGCGTTAGGGTTAGGGTTAGCGTTAGGGTTAGGGTAAGGGTTAGGGTTAGGGTTAGGGTTAGGGTTAGTGTTAGGGTTATGGTTAAGATTAGGGTTTGGGTTAGGGTTAGGGTTAGCGTTAGGGTTAGGGTTAGGGTTAGGGATATTGTTAGCTTTAGCGTTAGGGTTAGGGTTATGGTTATGGTTAGGGTTAGGGTTAGGGTTAGCGTTAGGGTTAGGGTTAGGGTTAGGGTAGGGTTAGGGTTAGGGTTAGGGTTAGGTTTATTGTTAGTGTTAGGTTTAGGTTTAGGGTTAGGGTTAGCGTTAGGGTTAGGGTTAGAGTTATGATTAGGGTTAGGGTTAGCGTTAGCGTTAGGGTTAGGGTTAGGCTTAGGGTTAGGGTTAGGGTTAGTGTTAGAGTTAGGGTTATTGTTAGGGTTAGGATTAGCTTTAGCGTTAGCGTTAGGGTTAGGGTTAGGGTTAGGGTTAGGGTTAGGGTGAGGGTGAGGGTTAGCGTTAGGGTTAGATTTAGGGTAATGGTTAGGGTTAGGATTAGCGTTAGCGTTAGGGTTAGGGTTAGGGTTAGCGTTAGGGTTAGGGTTAGGGTTAGGGTTAGGGTTAAGGTTATGGTTAGGTTTAGGGTTAGCGTTAGGGTTAGGGTTAAGGTTAGGTTTCGGGTTAGGTTTAGGGTTAGGGTTAGGGTTAGGGTTAGGGTTAGCGTTAGGGTTAGGGTT
>NW_027457619.1:10000-12500 GCF_050624435.1 Tenrec ecaudatus | reverse complement strand
GGTTAGCGTTAGATTTAGGGTTAGGTTTAGGGTTAAGGTTAGGGTTAGGGTTAGGGTTAGCGTTAGGGTTAGGGTTAGGGTGAGGGTTACCGTTAGCGTTAGGGTTAGGGTTAGGGTTAGGGTTAGGGTTAGGGTTACGGTTAGGGTTAGGGTCAGGGTTAGGTATAGAGTTAGCGTTAGGGTTAGAGTGATGGTTAGGGTTAGGGTTAGCGTTAGGGTTAGGGTTCGGGTTAGGTTTAGGGTTAGGGTTGGGGTTAGGGTTAGGGTTAGGGTTAGCGTTAGGGTTAGGGTTAGTGTTAAGGTTAGGGTTAGGGTTAGGGTTCGGGTTAGGGTTAGGTTTAGCGTTAGGGTTAGGGTTAGGGTTAGGGTTAGCGTTAGGGTTAGGGTTAGGGTTAGGGTTAGGGTTAGGGTTAGCGTTAGGGTTAGGGTTAGGGTTAGGGTTAGGCTTAGGGTTAGGGTTAGGGTGAGCGATAGGGTTAGGGTTAGGGTTAGGGTTTGGTTTAGTGTTAGGGTTAGGGTTAAGGTTAGGATTACGGACAGAGTTAGGGTTAGCGTTAGGGTTTGGGTTAGGGTTAGGGTTAGGGTTAGGGTTAGGTTTAGCGTTAGGGTTAGTGTTAAGGTTAGGGTTAGCGTTAGGGTTAGGGTAAGGGTTAGGGTTAGGGTTAGTGTTAGGGTTAGGGTTAGTGTTAGGGTTATGGTTAAGGTTAGGTTTAGGGTTAGGGTTAGCGTTAGGGTTAGGGTTAGGGTTAGGGTTAGAGATAGCGTTAGGGATAGGGTTAGGGTTAGGGTTAGGGATATTGTTAGCTTTAGCGTTAGGGTTAGGGTTATGGTTAGGGTTAGGGTTAGGGTTAGCGTTAGGGTTAGGGTTAGGGTTAGGATTAGCGTTAGTGTTAGGGTTAAGTTTAGGGTTAGGGTTAGGGTTAGGGTTAGGGTTAGCGTTAGGGTTAGGGTTAGCGTTAGGGTTAGGGTAAGGGTTAGGGTTAGGGTTAGGGTTATGGTTAGTGTTAGGGTTATGGTTAAGATTAGGGTTTGGGTTAGGGTTAGGGTTAGCGTTAGGGTTAGGGTTAGGGATAGCGTTAGGGATAGGGTTAGGGTTAGGGTTAGGGATATTGTTAGCTTTAGTGTTAGGGTTAGGGTTATGGTTAGGGTTAGGGTTAGCGTTAGGGTTAGGGTTAGGGTTAGGATTAGCGTTAGGGTTAGGTTAAGTTTAGGGTTAGGGTTAGGGTTAGGGTTAGCGTTAGGGTTAGGGTTAGCGTTAGGGTTAGGGTTTGGTTATGGTAAGGGTTAGGGTTAGTGTTAGGGTTAGGGTTAGGTTAAGGTTAGCGTTAGTGTTAGGGTTAGTGTTAGGGTTAGGGTTAGGGTTAGGGTTAGGGATAGGGTTAGCGTTAGGGTTAGATTTAGCGTAAGCGTTGGGGTTAGGTTTAGGGTTAGGGTTAGCGTTAGGGTTAGGGTTAGGGTTAGTGTTAGGGTTAGGGTTAGGGGTAGGGTTAGGGTTAGGGTTAGCGTTAGGGTTAGGTTTAGGGTAAGGGTTAGGGTTAGGGTTAGGGTCAGGGTTAGCGTTAGGGTTAGGGTTAGGGTTAGGTTTAGGGTTAGGGTTAGGGTTAGGGTTAGGGTTAGCGTTAGCGTTAGCGTTAGGGTTAGGGTTAGGGTTAGGGTTAGGCTTAGGGTTAGCGTTATGGTTAGAGTTAGGGTTAGCATTAGCGTTAGGGTTAAGGTTAGGGTTAGGGTTAGTGTTAGCGTTAGGTTACGGTTAGGTTTAGGGTTAGGGTTAGGGTTAGGGTTAGGGTTAGATTTAGCGTTAGGGTTAGGGTTAGGGTTAGCGTTAGGGTTAGGATTAGGGTTAGGATTATGGTTAGGTTTAGGGTTAGGGTTAGGGTTAGGGTAAGGGTTAGGGTTAGGTTTAGGGCTAGCGTTAGGGTTAGGGTTAAGGTTAGGTTTCGGGTTATGTTTAGGGTTAGGGTTAGGGTTAGGGTTAGGGTTAGGGTTAGCGTTAGGGTTAGGGTTAGGTTTAGGGTTAGGGTTAGGGTTAGGGTTAGCGTTAGTGTTAGGGTTAGGGTTAGGGTTAGCGTTAGGGTTAGCGTTAGGGTTAGCGTTAGGGTTAGGTTAGGGTTAGGGTTAGGGTTAGCGTTAGGGTTAGCCTAATGGTTAGGGTTAGCGTTAGCGTTAGGGTTAGGGTTAGGTTTAGGGTTAGGATTAGCGTTAGGATTAGGGTTAGGGTTAGGGTTAGCATTAGGGTAGGGTTAGGTTTAGGGTTAGAGTTAGGGTTAGGTTTAGGGTAAGGGTTAGGGTTAGGGTTAGGGTTAGCGTTAGGGTTAGGGCTAGGGTTAGAGTTAGGGTTGGGGTTAGGGTTAGGGTTAGGGTTAGGGTTAGCGTTAGGGTAAGGGTTAGGGTTAGGTTTAGGGTTAGGGTTAGGGTTAGCGTTAGGGTTAGGGTTAGGGTTAGGGTTAGGGTTAGGGTTAGCGTTAGGGTTAGGGTTAAGGTTAGGGTTAGCGTTAGGCTT
>NW_027457618.1:497500-530046 GCF_050624435.1 Tenrec ecaudatus | reverse complement strand
CCATGGGTCATAGCAGAATATTATTCAATATAGGGCTTAGGTCAAAGGGCACTGGAAATATACTATAACTATCACCGTGGGCTGAAGTACACCAATTATCATGAAATTGGTGCAGGATCAGGCAGAATTTCAGCATTTGTTCTGTTTTGCATGGGATCAGCATGTGTAAGGGCTGACCCAATGACAACTAACTGCAGCATATTGAAGCACTGCGTTAACTGAAATGCATAATCCCTAAAATTAAAGCATTATTGTTCTCACTAAAAGTAAGCACTTCCTTTATTCCCACCCCACCACACCCCGCTTTCTTAGTAGAAGGAGTGAGTGTTCCCTTCTTGCTTATGACATAAAGTAGAAAATTTCCATCCTGGACTTAGATTCAGCATCAGTAAAATCCATCTTATCTGTGCAAATTTCTCTCACCATTCTACTTTTCCAAGATTTCGATTGGGATTTTGATTAATAATGTATCTATTTAATCCTATATACAAGGTGAATAAAATGTGCATGGCTTTAAACCTCTTGAGTTTGCATTGCAGAAAAAAGTAAATCAACTTACATGGACAATTAATGATATGTTACCTTCTTTTGCCATTTGATCATTTCTTGTTTATATGTTTTTCACCAAAACATTGCCAATTTTTCATAGAAATGATCACATCTAGTATTTTTATACGTTGCTCCTTGGCTGCCGGCAGGTGCTCATTCATTCAATAAGTATTGAATAGCTAATAACACGTTAGACCTTGGGGATGAAATCCTGAACAAGACAAAAATGATTTTATTTCTTCTAGTGAAGCTAACCGTATAGTAATAAATTCCAATGACTAAACATTCAATAATAAACCTGGGAACTGAGTATTAAAGTAGGAGAAGTGCAAGTTCTCTGGGAGGAAATAGACCAGGCTAAAAGACAACACACAGCCATCACGTCAATGTCTACTGATAGCAGCCCTATAGCTAGGGCAGGGAGACGTGCCCCGCACGTTTCTGAGACTATAACTTTTTATGGGAGCAGACAGTCTTGCTTTTTTTCCTGGAGTAAGTAGAAAACCCCGTTATCAAGTCGATGCCAACTCCCAACGATGGTATAGGACAGGTAGCACTGCTCTTGCGGGTTTCTAAGACTGTAACTCTTGACGGAGCAGCTGGGGTTACAGTTAGCATCCTGAGGCTGGTGGAAATGTCTCCTTCAACGAGACTGAGACCAAAAGGCTTACAGTCATCCTTGTCACTCTTCCTCCGGGACATGCCATGATCTGTTTGCCAGAAAACCTTGGGGATTCTAACTCTGCAAAAGAGCCAGATTCATCGCTTCTTTTGTCTCTGCCTTCTACCACTTCTACATCATTAATCTCTGATTTCTGCAATAGCCTCCTGCCTGCTCTCCTGCCTCTGCCTTTACAGAAGCATCCACTACATTCAATTCCAAATACACATACCTATTACTCGCTATTATTTACATAATATAAATTTCATTTCTGTCCATATCAATGGAATAAAAGCCATAATCTTTCTACTGGTCTAAGAGATTTCTTTAATTTCTCCTCCACCCCTCTGAAATATTTCTCCCATCACACTAGATCCTGTGATGGGAGGCTCTTCCTGCAGACCTGCCCAGTGCTTCCTTGGGACCCAAGAATGCGGTTCACTCTTTGAAATGGTTTTCTTCTAAGTATCCACTTGACTAGGTCCATTACTTCTTATAGTTCTTTTTCAAATGCCACTTTGTCACTGCTGTGTTTCCTGACAATTGCATAATTACATTTACTTTCTGACCCATCCCAATTCTCCCTGTCTCTCCTGCTTAGCTAATTTTGTCCATAGTACTGAACATCAACTGTCATAGTGTGCAGTTCGTCACGCTCTCGCTCTCGCTCACGCTCTCGCTCTCGCTCACGCTCACGCTCTCGCTCACGCTCACGCTCTCGCTCTCGCTCTCGCTCTCGCTCACGCTCTCGCTCTCGCTCTCGCTCTCGCTCACGCTCTCGCTCTCGCTCACGCTCTCGCTCTCGCTCACGCTCTCGCTCTCGCTCACGCTCTCGCTCTCGCTCTCGCTCTCGCTCTCGCTCTCGCTCACGCTCTCGCTCTCGCTCTCGCTCTCGCTCTCGCTCTCGCTCACGCTCTCGCTCTCGCTCTCGCTCTCGCTCACGCTCTCGCTCTCGCTCTCGCTCTCGCTCTCGCTCTCGCTCTCGCTCACGCTCTCGCTCTCGCTCACGCTCTCGCTCACGCTCTCGCTCTCGCTCTCGCTCTCGCTCACGCTCTCGCTCTCGCTCACGCTCTCGCTCTCGCTCACGCTCTCGCTCTCGCTCACGCTCTCGCTCTCGCTCACGCTCTCGCTCTCGCTCACGCTCTCGCTCTCGCTCACGCTCTCGCTCTCGCTCACGCTCTCGCTCTCGCTCACGCTCTCGCTCTCGCTCTCGCTCTCGCTCTCGCTCACGCTCTCGCTCACGCTCTCGCTCTTGCTCACGCTCTCGCTCTCGCTCACGCTCTCGCTCTCGCTCTCGCTCTCGCTCTCGCTCTCGCTCACGCTCTCGCTCACGCTCTCGCTCTCGCTCACGCTCTCGCTCTCGCTCACGCTCACGCTCTCGCTCACGCTCTCGCTCTCGCTCTCGCTCTCGCTCTCGCTCTCGCTCTCGCTCACGCTCTCGCTCTCGCTCTCGCTCACGCTCTCGCTCTCGCTCTCGCTCTCGCTCACGCTCTCGCTCTCGCTCTCGCTCACCCTCTCGCTCTCGCTCACGCTCTCGCTCACGCTCTCGCTCTCGCTCACGCTCTCGCTCTCGCTCTCGCTCTCGCTCACGCTCTCGCTCTCGCTCTCGCTCTCGCTCTCGCTCTCGCTCTCGCTCTCGCTCACGCTCTCGCTCTCGCTCACGCTCTCGCTCACGCTCTCGCTCTCGCTCACGCTCTCGCTCTCGCTCACGCTCTCGCTCTCGCTCTCGCTCTCGCTCACGCTCTCGCTCTCGCTCACGCTCTCGCTCTCGCTCACGCTCTCGCTCTCGCTCACGCTCTCGCTCTCGCTCACGCTCTCGCTCTCGCTCACGCTCTCGCTCTCGCTCACTGCTCTCGCTCTCGCTCACGCTCTCGCTCTCGCTCACGCTCTCGCTCTCGCTCACGCTCTCGCTCTCGCTCACGCTCTCGCTCTCGCTCACGCTCTCGCTCTCGCTCACGCTCTCGCTCTCGCTCACGCTCTCGCTCTCGCTCACGCTCTCGCTCTCGCTCACGCTCTCGCTGATTTAGGAGGCTCAGCACAAGGCTCTTGATTCATGTTTCACTCATGGTGGCTCTTTTTCCCCAAGAGTAATAAAACCCCATTTCTGATTCACAGCTAACGAAATGTCCACACTAAACAGTCCCACATTAGGGTTTATTTGCATGGCCCGATCACACGGGGTATCGTGTTCATTCGTTACATTGTTAGCAAATTATCCAGTCTCCTGGATAGATCACAACCACCTCACATTTGCATTCGCGGGTCTCTATGAATCAGCCTCAACTCAATGGCAATGAATTTTTTAGTTCGGTTAACCCAGTTAGTTGGCGAGAGTTACAGAGATTAAGGCTGGAAGATATCAAGTCATTCACTGCATTGCATTTGGCTGCTTTCAAAAACTAGCCCATGACAACTCCATGGGTCATAGCAGAATATTATTCAATATAGGGCTTAGGTCAAAGGGCACTGGAAATATACTATAACTATCACCGTGGGCTGAAGTACACCAATTATCATGAAATTGGTGCAGGATCAGGCAGAATTTCAGCATTTGTTCTGTTTTGCATGGGATCAGCATGTGTAAGGGCTGACCCAATGACAACTAACTGCAGCATATTGAAGCACTGCGTTAACTGAAATGCATAATCCCTAAAATTAAAGCATTATTGTTCTCACTAAAAGTAAGCACTTCCTTTATTCCCACCCCACCACACCCCGCTTTCTTAGTAGAAGGAGTGAGTGTTCCCTTCTTGCTTATGACATAAAGTAGAAAATTTCCATCCTGGACTTAGATTCAGCATCAGTAAAATCCATCTTATCTGTGCAAATTTCTCTCACCATTCTACTTTTCCAAGATTTCGATTGGGATTTTGATTAATAATGTATCTATTTAATCCTATATACAAGGTGAATAAAATGTGCATGGCTTTAAACCTCTTGAGTTTGCATTGCAGAAAAAAGTAAATCAACTTACATGGACAATTAATGATATGTTACCTTCTTTTGCCATTTGATCATTTCTTGTTTATATGTTTTTCACCAAAACATTGCCAATTTTTCATAGAAATGATCACATCTAGTATTTTTATACGTTGCTCCTTGGCTGCCGGCAGGTGCTCATTCATTCAATAAGTATTGAATAGCTAATAACACGTTAGACCTTGGGGATGAAATCCTGAACAAGACAAAAATGATTTTATTTCTTCTAGTGAAGCTAACCGTATAGTAATAAATTCCAATGACTAAACATTCAATAATAAACCTGGGAACTGAGTATTAAAGTAGGAGAAGTGCAAGTTCTCTGGGAGGAAATAGACCAGGCTAAAAGACAACACACAGCCATTACGTCAATGTCTACTGATAGCAGCCCTATAGCTAGGGCAGGGAGACGTGCCCCGCACGTTTCTGAGACTATAACTTTTTATGGGAGCAGACAGTCTTGCTTTTTTTCCTGGAGTAAGTAGAAAACCCCGTTATCAAGTCGATGCCAACTCCCAACGATGGTATAGGACAGGTAGCACTGCTCTTGCGGGTTTCTAAGACTGTAACTCTTGACGGAGCAGCTGGGGTTACAGTTAGCATCCTGAGGCTGGTGGAAATGTCTCCTTCAACGAGACTGAGACCAAAAGGCTTACAGTCATCCTTGTCACTCTTCCTCCGGGACATGCCATGATCTGTTTGCCAGAAAACCTTGGGGATTCTAACTCTGCAAAAGAGCCAGATTCATCGCTTCTTTTGTCTCTGCCTTCTACCACTTCTACATCATTAATCTCTGATTTCTGCAATAGCCTCCTGCCTGCTCTCCTGCCTCTGCCTTTACAGAAGCATCCACTACATTCAATTCCAAATACACATACCTATTACTCGCTATTATTTACATAATATAAATTTCATTTCTGTCCATATCAATGGAATAAAAGCCATAATCTTTCTACTGGTCTAAGAGATTTCTTTAATTTCTCCTCCACCCCTCTGAAATATTTCTCCCATCACACTAGATCCTGTGATGGGAGGCTCTTCCTGCAGACCTGCCCAGTGCTTCCTTGGGACCCAAGAATGCGGTTCACTCTTTGAAATGGTTTTCTTCTAAGTATCCACTTGACTAGGTCCATTACTTCTTATAGTTCTTTTTCAAATGCCACTTTGTCACTGCTGTGTTTCCTGACAATTGCATAATTACATTTACTTTCTGACCCATCCCAATTCTCCCTGTCTCTCCTGCTTAGCTAATTTTGTCCATAGTACTGAACATCAACTGTCATAGTGTGCAGTTCGTCACGCTCTCGCTCACGCTCTCGCTCTCGCTCACGCTCACGCTCTCGCTCACGCTCACGCTCTCGCTCTCGCTCTCGCTCTCGCTCACGCTCTCGCTCTCGCTCTCGCTCTCGCTCACGCTCTCGCTCTCGCTCACGCTCTCGCTCTCGCTCACGCTCTCGCTCACGCTCTCGCTCTCGCTCACGCTCTCGCTCTCGCTCTCGCTCTCGCTCTCGCTCACGCTCTCGCTCTCGCTCTCGCTCTCGCTCTCGCTCTCGCTCACGCTCTCGCTCTCGCTCTCGCTCTCGCTCTCGCTCTCGCTCTCGCTCTCGCTCTTGCTCTCGCTCACGCTCTCGCTCTCGCTCACGCTCTCGCTCTCGCTCTCGCTCTCGCTCTCGCTCACGCTCTCGCTCTCGCTCACGCTCTCGCTCTCGCTCACGCTCTCGCTGATTTAGGAGGCTCAGCACAAGGCTCTTGATTCATGTTTCACTCATGGTGGCTCTTTTTCCCCAAGAGTAATAAAACCCCATTTCTGATTCACAGCTAACGAAATGTCCACACTAAACAGTCCCACATTAGGGTTTATTTGCATGGCCCGATCACACGGGGTATCGTGTTCATTCGTTACATTGTTAGCAAATTATCCAGTCTCCTGGATAGATCACAACCACCTCACATTTGCATTCGCGGGTCTCTATGAATCAGCCTCAACTCAATGGCAATGAATTTTTTAGTTCGGTTAACCCAGTTAGTTGGCGAGAGTTACAGAGATTAAGGCTGGAAGATATCAAGTCATTCACTGCATTGCATTTGGCTGCTTTCAAAAACTAGCCCATGACAACTCCATGGGTCATAGCAGAATATTATTCAATATAGGGCTTAGGTCAAAGGGCACTGGAAATATACTATAACTATCACCGTGGGCTGAAGTACACCAATTATCATGAAATTGGTGCAGGATCAGGCAGAATTTCAGCATTTGTTCTGTTTTGCATGGGATCAGCATGTGTAAGGGCTGACCCAATGACAACTAACTGCAGCATATTGAAGCACTGCGTTAACTGAAATGCATAATCCCTAAAATTAAAGCATTATTGTTCTCACTAAAAGTAAGCACTTCCTTTATTCCCACCCCACCACACCCCGCTTTCTTAGTAGAAGGAGTGAGTGTTCCCTTCTTGCTTATGACATAAAGTAGAAAATTTCCATCCTGGACTTAGATTCAGCATCAGTAAAATCCATCTTATCTGTGCAAATTTCTCTCACCATTCTACTTTTCCAAGATTTCGATTGGGATTTTGATTAATAATGTATCTATTTAATCCTATATACAAGGTGAATAAAATGTGCATGGCTTTAAACCTCTTGAGTTTGCATTGCAGAAAAAAGTAAATCAACTTACATGGACAATTAATGATATGTTACCTTCTTTTGCCATTTGATCATTTCTTGTTTATATGTTTTTCACCAAAACATTGCCAATTTTTCATAGAAATGATCACATCTAGTATTTTTATACGTTGCTCCTTGGCTGCCGGCAGGTGCTCATTCATTCAATAAGTATTGAATAGCTAATAACACGTTAGACCTTGGGGATGAAATCCTGAACAAGACAAAAATGATTTTATTTCTTCTAGTGAAGCTAACCGTATAGTAATAAATTCCAATGACTAAACATTCAATAATAAACCTGGGAACTGAGTATTAAAGTAGGAGAAGTGCAAGTTCTCTGGGAGGAAATAGACCAGGCTAAAAGACAACACACAGCCATTACGTCAATGTCTACTGATAGCAGCCCTATAGCTAGGGCAGGGAGACGTGCCCCGCACGTTTCTGAGACTATAACTTTTTATGGGAGCAGACAGTCTTGCTTTTTTTCCTGGAGTAAGTAGAAAACCCCGTTATCAAGTCGATGCCAACTCCCAACGATGGTATAGGACAGGTAGCACTGCTCTTGCGGGTTTCTAAGACTGTAACTCTTGACGGAGCAGCTGGGGTTACAGTTAGCATCCTGAGGCTGGTGGAAATGTCTCCTTCAACGAGACTGAGACCAAAAGGCTTACAGTCATCCTTGTCACTCTTCCTCCGGGACATGCCATGATCTGTTTGCCAGAAAACCTTGGGGATTCTAACTCTGCAAAAGAGCCAGATTCATCGCTTCTTTTGTCTCTGCCTTCTACCACTTCTACATCATTAATCTCTGATTTCTGCAATAGCCTCCTGCCTGCTCTCCTGCCTCTGCCTTTACAGAAGCATCCACTACATTCAATTCCAAATACACATACCTATTACTCGCTATTATTTACATAATATAAATTTCATTTCTGTCCATATCAATGGAATAAAAGCCATAATCTTTCTACTGGTCTAAGAGATTTCTTTAATTTCTCCTCCACCCCTCTGAAATATTTCTCCCATCACACTAGATCCTGTGATGGGAGGCTCTTCCTGCAGACCTGCCCAGTGCTTCCTTGGGACCCAAGAATGCGGTTCACTCTTTGAAATGGTTTTCTTCTAAGTATCCACTTGACTAGGTCCATTACTTCTTATAGTTCTTTTTCAAATGCCACTTTGTCACTGCTGTGTTTCCTGACAATTGCATAATTACATTTACTTTCTGACCCATCCCAATTCTCCCTGTCTCTCCTGCTTAGCTAATTTTGTCCATAGTACTGAACATCAACTGTCATAGTGTGCAGTTCGTCACGCTCTCGCTCACGCTCTCGCTCTCGCTCACGCTCACGCTCTCGCTCACGCTCACGCTCTCGCTCTCGCTCTCGCTCTCGCTCACGCTCTCGCTCTCGCTCTCGCTCTCGCTCACGCTCTCGCTCTCGCTCACGCTCTCGCTCTCGCTCTCGCTCACGCTCACGCTCTCGCTCTCGCTCACGCTCTCGCTCTCGCTCTCGCTCTCGCTCTCGCTCTCGCTCACGCTCTCGCTCTCGCTCTCGCTCTCGCTCTCGCTCACGCTCTCGCTCTCGCTCTCGCTCTCGCTCTCGCTCTCGCTCTCGCTCACGCTCTCGCTCTCGCTCTCGCTCTCGCTCTCGCTCTCGCTCTCGCTCTCGCTCTCGCTCACGCTCTCGCTCTCGCTCACGCTCTCGCTCTCGCTCTCGCTCTCGCTCTCGCTCTCGCTCTCGCTCACGCTCTCGCTCTCGCTCACGCTCTCGCTCTCGCTCACGCTCTCGCTCTCGCTCACGCTCTCGCTCTCGCTCTCGCTCACGCTCTCGCTCTCGCTCACGCTCTCGCTCTCGCTCACGCTCTCGCTCACGCTCTCGCTCTCGCTCACGCTCACGCTCTCGCTCTCGCTCTCGCTCTCGCTCTCGCTCTCGCTCTCGCTCTCGCTCTCGCTCACGCTCTCGCTCTCGCTCTCGCTCTCGCTCACGCTCTCGCTCTCGCTCTCGCTCACGCTCTCGCTCTCGTTCACGCTCTCGCTCTCGCTCTCGCTCACGCTCTCGCTCTCGCTCTCGCTCTCGCTCTCGCTCTCGCTCACGCTCTCGCTCTCGCTCTCGCTCTCGCTCTCGCTCACGCTCTCGCTCTCGCTCTCGCTCTCGCTCTCGCTCTCGCTCACGCTCTCGCTCTCGCTCTCGCTCTCGCTCTCGCTCTCGCTCTCGCTCTCGCTCTTGCTCTCGCTCACGCTCTCGCTCTCGCTCACGCTCTCGCTCTCGCTCTCGCTCTCGCTCTCGCTCACGCTCTCGCTCTCGCTCACGCTCTCGCTCTCGCTCACGCTCTCGCTGATTTAGGAGGCTCAGCACAAGGCTCTTGATTCATGTTTCACTCATGGTGGCTCTTTTTCCCCAAGAGTAATAAAACCCCATTTCTGATTCACAGCTAACGAAATGTCCACACTAAACAGTCCCACATTAGGGTTTATTTGCATGGCCCGATCACACGGGGTATCGTGTTCATTCGTTACATTGTTAGCAAATTATCCAGTCTCCTGGATAGATCACAACCACCTCACATTTGCATTCGCGGGTCTCTATGAATCAGCCTCAACTCAATGGCAATGAATTTTTTAGTTCGGTTAACCCAGTTAGTTGGCGAGAGTTACAGAGATTAAGGCTGGAAGATATCAAGTCATTCACTGCATTGCATTTGGCTGCTTTCAAAAACTAGCCCATGACAACTCCATGGGTCATAGCAGAATATTATTCAATATAGGGCTTAGGTCAAAGGGCACTGGAAATATACTATAACTATCACCGTGGGCTGAAGTACACCAATTATCATGAAATTGGTGCAGGATCAGGCAGAATTTCAGCATTTGTTCTGTTTTGCATGGGATCAGCATGTGTAAGGGCTGACCCAATGACAACTAACTGCAGCATATTGAAGCACTGCGTTAACTGAAATGCATAATCCCTAAAATTAAAGCATTATTGTTCTCACTAAAAGTAAGCACTTCCTTTATTCCCACCCCACCACACCCCGCTTTCTTAGTAGAAGGAGTGAGTGTTCCCTTCTTGCTTATGACATAAAGTAGAAAATTTCCATCCTGGACTTAGATTCAGCATCAGTAAAATCCATCTTATCTGTGCAAATTTCTCTCACCATTCTACTTTTCCAAGATTTCGATTGGGATTTTGATTAATAATGTATCTATTTAATCCTATATACAAGGTGAATAAAATGTGCATGGCTTTAAACCTCTTGAGTTTGCATTGCAGAAAAAAGTAAATCAACTTACATGGACAATTAATGATATGTTACCTTCTTTTGCCATTTGATCATTTCTTGTTTATATGTTTTTCACCAAAACATTGCCAATTTTTCATAGAAATGATCACATCTAGTATTTTTATACGTTGCTCCTTGGCTGCCGGCAGGTGCTCATTCATTCAATAAGTATTGAATAGCTAATAACACGTTAGACCTTGGGGATGAAATCCTGAACAAGACAAAAATGATTTTATTTCTTCTAGTGAAGCTAACCGTATAGTAATAAATTCCAATGACTAAACATTCAATAATAAACCTGGGAACTGAGTATTAAAGTAGGAGAAGTGCAAGTTCTCTGGGAGGAAATAGACCAGGCTAAAAGACAACACACAGCCATTACGTCAATGTCTACTGATAGCAGCCCTATAGCTAGGGCAGGGAGACGTGCCCCGCACGTTTCTGAGACTATAACTTTTTATGGGAGCAGACAGTCTTGCTTTTTTTCCTGGAGTAAGTAGAAAACCCCGTTATCAAGTCGATGCCAACTCCCAACGATGGTATAGGACAGGTAGCACTGCTCTTGCGGGTTTCTAAGACTGTAACTCTTGACGGAGCAGCTGGGGTTACAGTTAGCATCCTGAGGCTGGTGGAAATGTCTCCTTCAACGAGACTGAGACCAAAAGGCTTACAGTCATCCTTGTCACTCTTCCTCCGGGACATGCCATGATCTGTTTGCCAGAAAACCTTGGGGATTCTAACTCTGCAAAAGAGCCAGATTCATCGCTTCTTTTGTCTCTGCCTTCTACCACTTCTACATCATTAATCTCTGATTTCTGCAATAGCCTCCTGCCTGCTCTCCTGCCTCTGCCTTTACAGAAGCATCCACTACATTCAATTCCAAATACACATACCTATTACTCGCTATTATTTACATAATATAAATTTCATTTCTGTCCATATCAATGGAATAAAAGCCATAATCTTTCTACTGGTCTAAGAGATTTCTTTAATTTCTCCTCCACCCCTCTGAAATATTTCTCCCATCACACTAGATCCTGTGATGGGAGGCTCTTCCTGCAGACCTGCCCAGTGCTTCCTTGGGACCCAAGAATGCGGTTCACTCTTTGAAATGGTTTTCTTCTAAGTATCCACTTGACTAGGTCCATTACTTCTTATAGTTCTTTTTCAAATGCCACTTTGTCACTGCTGTGTTTCCTGACAATTGCATAATTACATTTACTTTCTGACCCATCCCAATTCTCCCTGTCTCTCCTGCTTAGCTAATTTTGTCCATAGTACTGAACATCAACTGTCATAGTGTGCAGTTCGTCACGCTCTCGCTCACGCTCTCGCTCTCGCTCACGCTCACGCTCTCGCTCACGCTCACGCTCTCGCTCTCGCTCTCGCTCTCGCTCACGCTCTCGCTCTCGCTCTCGCTCTCGCTCACGCTCTCGCTCTCGCTCACGCTCTCGCTCTCGCTCTCGCTCACGCTCACGCTCTCGCTCTCGCTCACGCTCTCGCTCTCGCTCTCGCTCTCGCTCTCGCTCTCGCTCACGCTCTCGCTCTCGCTCTCGCTCTCGCTCTCGCTCACGCTCTCGCTCTCGCTCTCGCTCTCGCTCTCGCTCTCGCTCTCGCTCACGCTCTCGCTCTCGCTCTCGCTCTCGCTCTCGCTCTCGCTCTCGCTCTCGCTCTCGCTCACGCTCTCGCTCTCGCTCACGCTCTCGCTCTCGCTCTCGCTCTCGCTCTCGCTCTCGCTCTCGCTCACGCTCTCGCTCTCGCTCACGCTCTCGCTCTCGCTCACGCTCTCGCTCTCGCTCACGCTCTCGCTCTCGCTCTCGCTCACGCTCTCGCTCTCGCTCACGCTCTCGCTCTCGCTCACGCTCTCGCTCACGCTCTCGCTCTCGCTCACGCTCACGCTCTCGCTCTCGCTCTCGCTCTCGCTCTCGCTCTCGCTCTCGCTCTCGCTCTCGCTCACGCTCTCGCTCTCGCTCTCGCTCTCGCTCACGCTCTCGCTCTCGCTCTCGCTCACGCTCTCGCTCTCGTTCACGCTCTCGCTCTCGCTCTCGCTCACGCTCTCGCTCTCGCTCTCGCTCTCGCTCTCGCTCTCGCTCACGCTCTCGCTCTCGCTCTCGCTCTCGCTCTCGCTCACGCTCTCGCTCTCGCTCTCGCTCTCGCTCTCGCTCTCGCTCACGCTCTCGCTCTCGCTCACGCTCTCGCTCTCGCTCACGCTCTCGCTCTCGCTCACGCTCTCGCTCTCGATCACGCTCTCGCTCTCGCTCTCGCTCACGCTCTCGCTCTCGCTCACGCTCTCGCTCTCGCTCTCGCTCTCGCTCACGCTCTCGCTCTCGCTCACGCTCTCGCTCTCGCTCACGCTCTCGCTCTCGCTCACGCTCTCGCTCTCGCTCACGCTCTCGCTCTCGCTCACGCTCTCGCTCACGCTCTCGCTCTCGCTCTCGCTCTCGCTCTCGCTCTCGCTCTCGCTCTCGCTCACGCTCTCGCTCTCGCTCACGCTCTCGCTCACGCTCTCGCTCTCGCTCACGCTCTCGCTCTCGCTCACGCTCTCGCTCTCGCTCACGCTCTCGCTCTCGCTCACGCTCTCGCTCTCGCTCACGCTCTCGCTCTCGCTCACGCTCTCGCTCTCGCTCACGCTCTCGCTCTCGCTCACGCTCTCGCTCTCGCTCACGCTCTCGCTCTCGCTCACGCTCTCGCTCTCGCTCACGCTCTCGCTCTCGCTCACGCTCTCGCTCTCGCTCACGCTCTCGCTCTCGCTCACGCTCTCGCTCTCGCTCACGCTCTCGCTCTCGCTCACGCTCTCGCTCTGACTGCATTGCATTTGGCTGCTTTCAAAAACTAGCCCATGACAACTCCATGGGTCATAGCAGAATATTATTCAATATAGGGCTTAGGTCAAAGGGCACTGGAAATATACTATAACTATCACCGTGGGCTGAAGTACACCAATTATCATGAAATTGGTGCAGGATCAGGCAGAATTTCAGCATTTGTTCTGTTTTGCATGGGATCAGCATGTGTAAGGGCTGACCCAATGACAACTAACTGCAGCATATTGAAGCACTGCGTTAACTGAAATGCATAATCCCTAAAATTAAAGCATTATTGTTCTCACTAAAAGTAAGCACTTCCTTTATTCCCACCCCACCACACCCCGCTTTCTTAGTAGAAGGAGTGAGTGTTCCCTTCTTGCTTATGACATAAAGTAGAAAATTTCCATCCTGGACTTAGATTCAGCATCAGTAAAATCCATCTTATCTGTGCAAATTTCTCTCACCATTCTACTTTTCCAAGATTTCGATTGGGATTTTGATTAATAATGTATCTATTTAATCCTATATACAAGGTGAATAAAATGTGCATGGCTTTAAACCTCTTGAGTTTGCATTGCAGAAAAAAGTAAATCAACTTACATGGACAATTAATGATATGTTACCTTCTTTTGCCATTTGATCATTTCTTGTTTATATGTTTTTCACCAAAACATTGCCAATTTTTCATAGAAATGATCACATCTAGTATTTTTATACGTTGCTCCTTGGCTGCCGGCAGGTGCTCATTCATTCAATAAGTATTGAATAGCTAATAACACGTTAGACCTTGGGGATGAAATCCTGAACAAGACAAAAATGATTTTATTTCTTCTAGTGAAGCTAACCGTATAGTAATAAATTCCAATGACTAAACATTCAATAATAAACCTGGGAACTGAGTATTAAAGTAGGAGAAGTGCAAGTTCTCTGGGAGGAAATAGACCAGGCTAAAAGACAACACACAGCCATTACGTCAATGTCTACTGATAGCAGCCCTATAGCTAGGGCAGGGAGACGTGCCCCGCACGTTTCTGAGACTATAACTTTTTATGGGAGCAGACAGTCTTGCTTTTTTTCCTGGAGTAAGTAGAAAACCCCGTTATCAAGTCGATGCCAACTCCCAACGATGGTATAGGACAGGTAGCACTGCTCTTGCGGGTTTCTAAGACTGTAACTCTTGACGGAGCAGCTGGGGTTACAGTTAGCATCCTGAGGCTGGTGGAAATGTCTCCTTCAACGAGACTGAGACCAAAAGGCTTACAGTCATCCTTGTCACTCTTCCTCCGGGACATGCCATGATCTGTTTGCCAGAAAACCTTGGGGATTCTAACTCTGCAAAAGAGCCAGATTCATCGCTTCTTTTGTCTCTGCCTTCTACCACTTCTACATCATTAATCTCTGATTTCTGCAATAGCCTCCTGCCTGCTCTCCTGCCTCTGCCTTTACAGAAGCATCCACTACATTCAATTCCAAATACACATACCTATTACTCGCTATTATTTACATAATATAAATTTCATTTCTGTCCATATCAATGGAATAAAAGCCATAATCTTTCTACTGGTCTAAGAGATTTCTTTAATTTCTCCTCCACCCCTCTGAAATATTTCTCCCATCACACTAGATCCTGTGATGGGAGGCTCTTCCTGCAGACCTGCCCAGTGCTTCCTTGGGACCCAAGAATGCGGTTCACTCTTTGAAATGGTTTTCTTCTAAGTATCCACTTGACTAGGTCCATTACTTCTTATAGTTCTTTTTCAAATGCCACTTTGTCACTGCTGTGTTTCCTGACAATTGCATAATTACATTTACTTTCTGACCCATCCCAATTCTCCCTGTCTCTCCTGCTTAGCTAATTTTGTCCATAGTACTGAACATCAACTGTCATAGTGTGCAGTTCGTCACGCTCTCGCTCTCGCTCTCGCTCACGCTCTCGCTCTCGCTCACGCTCTCGCTCTCGCTCACGCTCTCGCTCTCGCTCACGCTCTCGCTCTCGCTCACGCTCTCGCTCTCGCTCACGCTCTCGCTCACGCTCTCGCTCTCGCTCACGCTCTCGCTCTCGCTCACGCTCTCGCTCTCGCTCACGCTCTCGCTCTCGCTCACGCTCTCGCTCTCGCTCTCGCTCTCGCTCTCGCTCTCGCTCTCGCTCACGCTCTCGCTCTCGCTCACGCTCTCGCTCTCGCTCACGCTCTCGCTCTCGCTCTCGCTCTCGCTCTCGCTCTCGCTCACGCTCTCGCTCTCGCTCTCGCTCTCGCTCTCGCTCTCGCTCTCGCTCTCGCTCTCGCTCTCGCTCTCGCTCACGCTCTCGCTCTCGCTCTCGCTCTCGCTCACGCTCTCGCTCTCGCTCACGCTCTCGCTCTCGCTCTCGCTCTCGCTCACGCTCTCGCTCTCGCTCACGCTCTCGCTCTCGCTCTCGCTCTCGCTCTCGCTCTCGCTCTCGCTCACGCTCTCGCTCTCGCTCACGCTCTCGCTCTCGCTCACGCTCTCGCTCTCGCTCACGCTCTCGCTCTCGCTCACGCTCTCGCTCTCGCTCACGCTCTCGCTCTCGCTCACGCTCTCGCTCTCGCTCACGCTCTCGCTCTCGCTCACGCTCTCGCTCTCGCTCACGCTCTCGCTCTCGCTCACGCTCTCGCTCTCGCTCACGCTCTCGCTCTCGCTCACGCTCTCGCTCTCGCTCACGCTCTCGCTCTCGCTCACGCTCTCGCTCTCGCTCACGCTCTCGCTCTCGCTCACGCTCTCGCTCTCGCTCACGCTCTCGCTCTCGCTCTCGCTCTCGCTCACGCTCTCGCTCTCGCTCACGCTCTCGCTCTCGCTCACGCTCTCGCTCTCGCTCACGCTCTCGCTCTCGCTCACGCTCTCGCTCTCGCTCACGCTCTCGCTCTCGCTCACGCTCTCGCTCTCGCTCACGCTCTCGCTCTCGCTCACGCTCTCGCTCTCGCTCACGCTCTCGCTCTCGCTCACGCTCTCGCTCTCGCTCACGCTCTCGCTCTCGCTCACGCTCTCGCTCTCGCTCACGCTCTCGCTCTCGCTCACGCTCTCGCTCTCGCTCACGCTCTCGCTCTCGCTCACGCTCTCGCTCTCGCTCACGCTCTCGCTCTCGCTCACGCTCTCGCTCTCGCTCACGCTCTCGCTCTCGCTCACGCTCTCGCTGATTTAGGAGGCTCAGCACAAGGCTCTTGATTCATGTTTCACTCATGGTGGCTCTTTTTCCCCAAGAGTAATAAAACCCCATTTCTGATTCACAGCTAACGAAATGTCCACACTAAACAGTCCCACATTAGGGTTTATTTGCATGGCCCGATCACACGGGGTATCGTGTTCATTCGTTACATTGTTAGCAAATTATCCAGTCTCCTGGATAGATCACAACCACCTCACATTTGCATTCGCGGGTCTCTATGAATCAGCCTCAACTCAATGGCAATGAATTTTTTAGTTCGGTTAACCCAGTTAGTTGGCGAGAGTTACAGAGATTAAGGCTGGAAGATATCAAGTCATTCACTGCATTGCATTTGGCTGCTTTCAAAAACTAGCCCATGACAACTCCATGGGTCATAGCAGAATATTATTCAATATAGGGCTTAGGTCAAAGGGCACTGGAAATATACTATAACTATCACCGTGGGCTGAAGTACACCAATTATCATGAAATTGGTGCAGGATCAGGCAGAATTTCAGCATTTGTTCTGTTTTGCATGGGATCAGCATGTGTAAGGGCTGACCCAATGACAACTAACTGCAGCATATTGAAGCACTGCGTTAACTGAAATGCATAATCCCTAAAATTAAAGCATTATTGTTCTCACTAAAAGTAAGCACTTCCTTTATTCCCACCCCACCACACCCCGCTTTCTTAGTAGAAGGAGTGAGTGTTCCCTTCTTGCTTATGACATAAAGTAGAAAATTTCCATCCTGGACTTAGATTCAGCATCAGTAAAATCCATCTTATCTGTGCAAATTTCTCTCACCATTCTACTTTTCCAAGATTTCGATTGGGATTTTGATTAATAATGTATCTATTTAATCCTATATACAAGGTGAATAAAATGTGCATGGCTTTAAACCTCTTGAGTTTGCATTGCAGAAAAAAGTAAATCAACTTACATGGACAATTAATGATATGTTACCTTCTTTTGCCATTTGATCATTTCTTGTTTATATGTTTTTCACCAAAACATTGCCAATTTTTCATAGAAATGATCACATCTAGTATTTTTATACGTTGCTCCTTGGCTGCCGGCAGGTGCTCATTCATTCAATAAGTATTGAATAGCTAATAACACGTTAGACCTTGGGGATGAAATCCTGAACAAGACAAAAATGATTTTATTTCTTCTAGTGAAGCTAACCGTATAGTAATAAATTCCAATGACTAAACATTCAATAATAAACCTGGGAACTGAGTATTAAAGTAGGAGAAGTGCAAGTTCTCTGGGAGGAAATAGACCAGGCTAAAAGACAACACACAGCCATCACGTCAATGTCTACTGATAGCAGCCCTATAGCTAGGGCAGGGAGACGTGCCCCGCACGTTTCTGAGACTATAACTTTTTATGGGAGCAGACAGTCTTGCTTTTTTTCCTGGAGTAAGTAGAAAACCCCGTTATCAAGTCGATGCCAACTCCCAACGATGGTATAGGACAGGTAGCACTGCTCTTGCGGGTTTCTAAGACTGTAACTCTTGACGGAGCAGCTGGGGTTACAGTTAGCATCCTGAGGCTGGTGGAAATGTCTCCTTCAACGAGACTGAGACCAAAAGGCTTACAGTCATCCTTGTCACTCTTCCTCCGGGACATGCCATGATCTGTTTGCCAGAAAACCTTGGGGATTCTAACTCTGCAAAAGAGCCAGATTCATCGCTTCTTTTGTCTCTGCCTTCTACCACTTCTACATCATTAATCTCTGATTTCTGCAATAGCCTCCTGCCTGCTCTCCTGCCTCTGCCTTTACAGAAGCATCCACTACATTCAATTCCAAATACACATACCTATTACTCGCTATTATTTACATAATATAAATTTCATTTCTGTCCATATCAATGGAATAAAAGCCATAATCTTTCTACTGGTCTAAGAGATTTCTTTAATTTCTCCTCCACCCCTCTGAAATATTTCTCCCATCACACTAGATCCTGTGATGGGAGGCTCTTCCTGCAGACCTGCCCAGTGCTTCCTTGGGACCCAAGAATGCGGTTCACTCTTTGAAATGGTTTTCTTCTAAGTATCCACTTGACTAGGTCCATTACTTCTTATAGTTCTTTTTCAAATGCCACTTTGTCACTGCTGTGTTTCCTGACAATTGCATAATTACATTTACTTTCTGACCCATCCCAATTCTCCCTGTCTCTCCTGCTTAGCTAATTTTGTCCATAGTACTGAACATCAACTGTCATAGTGTGCAGTTCGTCACGCTCTCGCTCTCGCTCACGCTCTCGCTCTCGCTCACGCTCACGCTCTCGCTCACGCTCACGCTCTCGCTCTCGCTCTCGCTCTCGCTCACGCTCTCGCTCTCGCTCTCGCTCTCGCTCACGCTCTCGCTCTCGCTCACGCTCTCGCTCTCGCTCACGCTCTCGCTCTCGCTCACGCTCTCGCTCTCGCTCACGCTCTCGCTCTCGCTCTCGCTCTCGCTCTCGCTCACGCTCTCGCTCTCGCTCTCGCTCTCGCTCTCGCTCACGCTCTCGCTCTCGCTCTCGCTCTCGCTCTCGCTCTCGCTCTCGCTCACGCTCTCGCTCACGCTCTCGCTCTCGCTCTCGCTCTCGCTCTCGCTCTCGCTCACGCTCTCGCTCTCGCTCACGCTCTCGCTCTCGCTCACGCTCTCGCTCTCGCTCACGCTCTCGCTCTCGCTCACGCTCTCGCTCTCGCTCACGCTCTCGCTCTCGCTCACGCTCTCGCTCTCGCTCACGCTCTCGCTCTCGCTCACGCTCTCGCTCTCGCTCACGCTCTCGCTCTCGCTCACGCTCTCGCTCTCGCTCACGCTCTCGCTCTCGCTCACGCTCTCGCTCACGCTCACGCTGTCGCTCACGCTCTCGCTCTCGCTCTCGCTCTCGCTCACGCTCTCGCTCACGCTCTCGCTCTCGCTCACGCTCTCGCTCTCGCTCACGCTCTCGCTCTCGCTCACGCTCTCGCTCTCGCTCTCGCTCTCGCTCTCGCTCTCGCTCACGCTCTCGCTCTCGCTCTCGCTCTCGCTCTCGCTCACGCTCTCGCTCTCGCTCACGCTCTCGCTCTCGCTCTCGCTCACGCTCTCGCTCTCGCTCACGCTCTCGCTCTCGCTCACGCTCTCGCTCTCGCTCACGCTCTCGCTCTCGCTCTCGCTCTCGCTCTCGCTCTCGCTCACGCTCTCGCTCTCGCTCTCGCTCTCGCTCACGCTCTCGCTCTCGCTCTCGCTCTCGCTCTCGCTCTCGCTCTCGCTCACGTTCTCGCTCTCGCTCACGCTCTCGCTCTCGCTCACGCTCTCGCTCTCGCTCACGCTCTCGCTCTCGCTCACGCTCTCGCTCTCGCTCTAGCTCTCGCTCACGCTCTCGCTCTCGCTCACGCTCTCGCTCTCGCTCACGCTCTCGCTCTCGCTCACGCTCTCGCTCTCACTGCATTGCATTTGGCTGCTTTCAAAAACTAGCCCATGACAACTCCATGGGTCATAGCAGAATATTATTCAATATAGGGCTTAGGTCAAAGGGCACTGGAAATATACTATAACTATCACCGTGGGCTGAAGTACACCAATTATCATGAAATTGGTGCAGGATCAGGCAGAATTTCAGCATTTGTTCTGTTTTGCATGGGATCAGCATGTGTAAGGGCTGACCCAATGACAACTAACTGCAGCATATTGAAGCACTGCGTTAACTGAAATGCATAATCCCTAAAATTAAAGCATTATTGTTCTCACTAAAAGTAAGCACTTCCTTTATTCCCACCCCACCACACCCCGCTTTCTTAGTAGAAGGAGTGAGTGTTCCCTTCTTGCTTATGACATAAAGTAGAAAATTTCCATCCTGGACTTAGATTCAGCATCAGTAAAATCCATCTTATCTGTGCAAATTTCTCTCACCATTCTACTTTTCCAAGATTTCGATTGGGATTTTGATTAATAATGTATCTATTTAATCCTATATACAAGGTGAATAAAATGTGCATGGCTTTAAACCTCTTGAGTTTGCATTGCAGAAAAAAGTAAATCAACTTACATGGACAATTAATGATATGTTACCTTCTTTTGCCATTTGATCATTTCTTGTTTATATGTTTTTCACCAAAACATTGCCAATTTTTCATAGAAATGATCACATCTAGTATTTTTATACGTTGCTCCTTGGCTGCCGGCAGGTGCTCATTCATTCAATAAGTATTGAATAGCTAATAACACGTTAGACCTTGGGGATGAAATCCTGAACAAGACAAAAATGATTTTATTTCTTCTAGTGAAGCTAACCGTATAGTAATAAATTCCAATGACTAAACATTCAATAATAAACCTGGGAACTGAGTATTAAAGTAGGAGAAGTGCAAGTTCTCTGGGAGGAAATAGACCAGGCTAAAAGACAACACACAGCCATCACGTCAATGTCTACTGATAGCAGCCCTATAGCTAGGGCAGGGAGACGTGCCCCGCACGTTTCTGAGACTATAACTTTTTATGGGAGCAGACAGTCTTGCTTTTTTTCCTGGAGTAAGTAGAAAACCCCGTTATCAAGTCGATGCCAACTCCCAACGATGGTATAGGACAGGTAGCACTGCTCTTGCGGGTTTCTAAGACTGTAACTCTTGACGGAGCAGCTGGGGTTACAGTTAGCATCCTGAGGCTGGTGGAAATGTCTCCTTCAACGAGACTGAGACCAAAAGGCTTACAGTCATCCTTGTCACTCTTCCTCCGGGACATGCCATGATCTGTTTGCCAGAAAACCTTGGGGATTCTAACTCTGCAAAAGAGCCAGATTCATCGCTTCTTTTGTCTCTGCCTTCTACCACTTCTACATCATTAATCTCTGATTTCTGCAATAGCCTCCTGCCTGCTCTCCTGCCTCTGCCTTTACAGAAGCATCCACTACATTCAATTCCAAATACACATACCTATTACTCGCTATTATTTACATAATATAAATTTCATTTCTGTCCATATCAATGGAATAAAAGCCATAATCTTTCTACTGGTCTAAGAGATTTCTTTAATTTCTCCTCCACCCCTCTGAAATATTTCTCCCATCACACTAGATCCTGTGATGGGCGGCTCTTCCTGCAGACCTGCCCAGTGCTTCCTTGGGACCCAAGAATGCGGTTCACTCTTTGAAATGGTTTTCTTCTAAGTATCCACTTGACTAGGTCCATTACTTCTTATAGTTCTTTTTCAAATGCCACTTTGTCACTGCTGTGTTTCCTGACAATTGCATAATTACATTTACTTTCTGACCCATCCCAATTCTCCCTGTCTCTCCTGCTTAGCTAATTTTGTCCATAGTACTGAACATCAACTGTCATAGTGTGCAGTTCGTCACGCTCTCGCTCTCGCTCACGCTCTCGCTCTCGCTCACGCTCACGCTCTCGCTCACGCTCACGCTCTCGCTCTCGCTCTCGCTCTCGCTCACGCTCTCGCTCTCGCTCTCGCTCTCGCTCACGCTCTCGCTCTCGCTCACGCTCTCGCTCTCGCTCACGCTCTCGCTCTCGCTCACGCTCTCGCTCTCGCTCACGCTCTCGCTCTCGCTCTCGCTCTCGCTCTCGCTCACGCTCTCGCTCTCGCTCTCGCTCTCGCTCTCGCTCACGCTCTCGCTCTCGCTCTCGCTCTCGCTCTCGCTCTCGCTCACGCTCTCGCTCTCGCTCACGCTCTCGCTCTCGCTCTCGCTCTCGCTCTCGCTCTCGCTCACGCTCTCGCTCTCGCTCACGCTCTCGCTCTCGCTCACGCTCTCGCTCACGCTCACGCTGTCGCTCACGCTCTCGCTCTCGCTCTCGCTCTCGCTCACGCTCTCGCTCACGCTCTCGCTCTCGCTCACGCTCTCGCTCTCGCTCACGCTCTCGCTCTCGCTCACGCTCTCGCTCTCGCTCTCGCTCTCGCTCTCGCTCACGCTCTCGCTCTCGCTCTCGCTCTCGCTCTCGCTCACGCTCTCGCTCTCGCTCACGCTCTCGCTCTCGCTCTCGCTCACGCTCTCGCTCTCGCTCACGCTCTCGCTCTCGCTCACGCTCTCGCTCTCGCTCACGCTCTCGCTCTCGCTCTCGCTCTCGCTCTCGCTCTCGCTCACGCTCTCGCTCTCGCTCTCGCTCTCGCTCTCGCTCACGCTCTCGCTCTCGCTCTCGCTCTCGCTCTCGCTCTCGCTCTCGCTCACGTTCTCGCTCTCGCTCACGCTCTCGCTCTCGCTCACGCTCTCGCTCTCGCTCACGCTCTCGCTCTCGCTCACGCTCTCGCTCTCGCTCTAGCTCTCGCTCACGCTCTCGCTCTCGCTCACGCTCTCGCTCTCGCTCACGCTCTCGCTCTCGCTCACGCTCTCGCTCTCACTGCATTGCATTTGGCTGCTTTCAAAAACTAGCCCATGACAACTCCATGGGTCATAGCAGAATATTATTCAATATAGGGCTTAGGTCAAAGGGCACTGGAAATATACTATAACTATCACCGTGGGCTGAAGTACACCAATTATCATGAAATTGGTGCAGGATCAGGCAGAATTTCAGCATTTGTTCTGTTTTGCATGGGATCAGCATGTGTAAGGGCTGACCCAATGACAACTAACTGCAGCATATTGAAGCACTGCGTTAACTGAAATGCATAATCCCTAAAATTAAAGCATTATTGTTCTCACTAAAAGTAAGCACTTCCTTTATTCCCACCCCACCACACCCCGCTTTCTTAGTAGAAGGAGTGAGTGTTCCCTTCTTGCTTATGACATAAAGTAGAAAATTTCCATCCTGGACTTAGATTCAGCATCAGTAAAATCCATCTTATCTGTGCAAATTTCTCTCACCATTCTACTTTTCCAAGATTTCGATTGGGATTTTGATTAATAATGTATCTATTTAATCCTATATACAAGGTGAATAAAATGTGCATGGCTTTAAACCTCTTGAGTTTGCATTGCAGAAAAAAGTAAATCAACTTACATGGACAATTAATGATATGTTACCTTCTTTTGCCATTTGATCATTTCTTGTTTATATGTTTTTCACCAAAACATTGCCAATTTTTCATAGAAATGATCACATCTAGTATTTTTATACGTTGCTCCTTGGCTGCCGGCAGGTGCTCATTCATTCAATAAGTATTGAATAGCTAATAACACGTTAGACCTTGGGGATGAAATCCTGAACAAGACAAAAATGATTTTATTTCTTCTAGTGAAGCTAACCGTATAGTAATAAATTCCAATGACTAAACATTCAATAATAAACCTGGGAACTGAGTATTAAAGTAGGAGAAGTGCAAGTTCTCTGGGAGGAAATAGACCAGGCTAAAAGACAACACACAGCCATCACGTCAATGTCTACTGATAGCAGCCCTATAGCTAGGGCAGGGAGACGTGCCCCGCACGTTTCTGAGACTATAACTTTTTATGGGAGCAGACAGTCTTGCTTTTTTTCCTGGAGTAAGTAGAAAACCCCGTTATCAAGTCGATGCCAACTCCCAACGATGGTATAGGACAGGTAGCACTGCTCTTGCGGGTTTCTAAGACTGTAACTCTTGACGGAGCAGCTGGGGTTACAGTTAGCATCCTGAGGCTGGTGGAAATGTCTCCTTCAACGAGACTGAGACCAAAAGGCTTACAGTCATCCTTGTCACTCTTCCTCCGGGACATGCCATGATCTGTTTGCCAGAAAACCTTGGGGATTCTAACTCTGCAAAAGAGCCAGATTCATCGCTTCTTTTGTCTCTGCCTTCTACCACTTCTACATCATTAATCTCTGATTTCTGCAATAGCCTCCTGCCTGCTCTCCTGCCTCTGCCTTTACAGAAGCATCCACTACATTCAATTCCAAATACACATACCTATTACTCGCTATTATTTACATAATATAAATTTCATTTCTGTCCATATCAATGGAATAAAAGCCATAATCTTTCTACTGGTCTAAGAGATTTCTTTAATTTCTCCTCCACCCCTCTGAAATATTTCTCCCATCACACTAGATCCTGTGATGGGAGGCTCTTCCTGCAGACCTGCCCAGTGCTTCCTTGGGACCCAAGAATGCGGTTCACTCTTTGAAATGGTTTTCTTCTAAGTATCCACTTGACTAGGTCCATTACTTCTTATAGTTCTTTTTCAAATGCCACTTTGTCACTGCTGTGTTTCCTGACAATTGCATAATTACATTTACTTTCTGACCCATCCCAATTCTCCCTGTCTCTCCTGCTTAGCTAATTTTGTCCATAGTACTGAACATCAACTGTCATAGTGTGCAGTTCGTCACGCTCTCGCTCTCGCTCACGCTCTCGCTCTCGCTCACGCTCACGCTCTCGCTCACGCTCACGCTCTCGCTCTCGCTCTCGCTCACGCTCTCGCTCTCGCTCTCGCTCTCGCTCACGCTCTCGCTCTCGCTCACGCTCTCGCTCTCGCTCACGCTCTCGCTCTCGCTCACGCTCTCGCTCTCGCTCTCGCTCTCGCTCACGCTCTCGCTCTCGCTCTCGCTCTCGCTCTCGCTCACGCTCTCGCTCTCGCTCACGCTCTCGCTCTCGCTCACGCTCTCGCTCTCGCTCACGCTCACGCTCACGCTCTCGCTCTCGCTCACGCTCTCGCTCTCGCTCTCGCTCTCGCTCTCGCTCTCGCTCTCGCTCTCGCTCTCGCTCTCGCTCTCGCTCTCGCTCTCGCTCACGCTCTAGCTCTCGCTCTCGCTCTCGCTCTCGCTCACGCTCTCGCTCTCGCTCTCGCTCTCGCTCACGCTCTCGCTCTCGCTCTCGCTCACGCTCTCGCTCTCGCTCACGCTCTCGCTCTCGCTCACGCTCTCGCTCTCGCTCACGCTCTCGCTCTCGCTCACGCTCTCGCTCTCGCTCACGCTCTCGCTCTCGCTCACGCTCTCGCTCACGCTCTCGCTCTCGCTCACGCTCTCGCTCTCGCTCTCGCTCTCGCTCTCGCTCACGCTCTCGCTCTCGCTCACGCTCTCGCTCTCGCTCACGCTCTCGCTCTCGCTCACGCTCTCGCTCTCGCTCACGCTCTCGCTCTCGCTCACGCTCTCGCTCTCGCTCACGCTCTCGCTCTCGCTCACGCTCTCGCTCTCGCTCACGCTCTCGCTCTCGCTCACGCTCTCGCTCTCGCTCACGCTCTCGCTCTCCCTCACGCTCTCGCTCTCGCTCACGCTCTCGCTCTCGCTCACGCTCTCGCTGATTTAGGAGGCTCAGCACAAGGCTCTTGATTCATGTTTCACTCATGGTGGCTCTTTTTCCCCAAGAGTAATAAAACCCCATTTCTGATTCACAGCTAACGAAATGTCCACACTAAACAGTCCCACATTAGGGTTTATTTGCATGGCCCGATCACACGGGGTATCGTGTTCATTCGTTACATTGTTAGCAAATTATCCAGTCTCCTGGATAGATCACAACCACCTCACATTTGCATTCGCGGGTCTCTATGAATCAGCCTCAACTCAATGGCAATGAATTTTTTAGTTCGGTTAACCCAGTTAATTGGCGAGAGTTACAGAGATTAAGGCTGGAAGATATCAAGTCATTCACTGCATTGCATTTGGCTGCTTTCAAAAACTAGCCCATGACAACTCCATGGGTCATAGCAGAATATTATTCAATATAGGGCTTAGGTCAAAGGGCACTGGAAATATACTATAACTATCACCGTGGGCTGAAGTACACCAATTATCATGAAATTGGTGCAGGATCAGGCAGAATTTCAGCATTTGTTCTGTTTTGCATGGGATCAGCATGTGTAAGGGCTGACCCAATGACAACTAACTGCAGCATATTGAAGCACTGCGTTAACTGAAATGCATAATCCCTAAAATTAAAGCATTATTGTTCTCACGAAAAGTAAGCACTTCCTTTATTCCCACCCCACCACACCCCGCTTTCTTAGTAGAAGGAGTGAGTGTTCCCTTCTTGCTTATGACATAAAGTAGAAAATTTCCATCCTGGACTTAGATTCAGCATCAGTAAAATCCATCTTATCTGTGCAAATTTCTCTCACCATTCTACTTTTCCAAGATTTCGATTGGGATTTTGATTAATAATGTATCTATTTAATCCTATATACAAGGTGAATAAAATGTGCATGGCTTTAAACCTCTTGAGTTTGCATTGCAGAAAAAAGTAAATCAACTTACATGGACAATTAATGATATGTTACCTTCTTTTGCCATTTGATCATTTCTTGTTTATATGTTTTTCACCAAAACATTGCCAATTTTTCATAGAAATGATCACATCTAGTATTTTTATACGTTGCTCCTTGGCTGCCGGCAGGTGCTCATTCATTCAATAAGTATTGAATAGCTAATAACACGTTAGACCTTGGGGATGAAATCCTGAACAAGACAAAAATGATTTTATTTCTTCTAGTGAAGCTAACCGTATAGTAATAAATTCCAATGACTAAACATTCAATAATAAACCTGGGAACTGAGTATTAAAGTAGGAGAAGTGCAAGTTCTCTGGGAGGAAATAGACCAGGCTAAAAGACAACACACAGCCATCACGTCAATGTCTACTGATAGCAGCCCTATAGCTAGGGCAGGGAGACGTGCCCCGCACGTTTCTGAGACTATAACTTTTTATGGGAGCAGACAGTCTTGCTTTTTTTCCTGGAGTAAGTAGAAAACCCCGTTATCAAGTCGATGCCAACTCCCAACGATGGTATAGGACAGGTAGCACTGCTCTTGCGGGTTTCTAAGACTGTAACTCTTGACGGAGCAGCTGGGGTTACAGTTAGCATCCTGAGGCTGGTGGAAATGTCTCCTTCAACGAGACTGAGACCAAAAGGCTTACAGTCATCCTTGTCACTCTTCCTCCGGGACATGCCATGATCTGTTTGCCAGAAAACCTTGGGGATTCTAACTCTGCAAAAGAGCCAGATTCATCGCTTCTTTTGTCTCTGCCTTCTACCACTTCTACATCATTAATCTCTGATTTCTGCAATAGCCTCCTGCCTGCTCTCCTGCCTCTGCCTTTACAGAAGCATCCACTACATTCAATTCCAAATACACATACCTATTACTCGCTATTATTTACATAATATAAATTTCATTTCTGTCCATATCAATGGAATAAAAGCCATAATCTTTCTACTGGTCTAAGAGATTTCTTTAATTTCTCCTCCACCCCTCTGAAATATTTCTCCCATCACACTAGATCCTGTGATGGGAGGCTCTTCCTGCAGACCTGCCCAGTGCTTCCTTGGGACCCAAGAATGCGGTTCACTCTTTGAAATGGTTTTCTTCTAAGTATCCACTTGACTAGGTCCATTACTTCTTATAGTTCTTTTTCAAATGCCACTTTGTCACTGCTGTGTTTCCTGACAATTGCATAATTACATTTACTTTCTGACCCATCCCAATTCTCCCTGTCTCTCCTGCTTAGCAAATTTTGTCCATAGTACTGAACATCAACTGTCATAGTGTGCAGTTCGTCACGCTCTCGCTCTCGCTCACGCTCTCGCTCTCGCTCACGCTCACGCTCTCGCTCACGCTCACGCTCTCGCTCTCGCTCACGCTCTCGCTCTCGCTCTCGCTCTCGCTCACGCTCTCGCTCTCGCTCACGCTCTCGCTCTCGCTCACGCTCTCGCTCTCGCTCACGCTCTCGCTCACGCTCTCGCTCTCGCTCACGCTCTCGCTCTCGCTCACGCTCTCGCTCTCGCTCACGCTCTCGCTCTCGCTCACGCTCTCGCTCTCGCTCACGCTCTCGCTCTCGCTCACGCTCTCGCTCACGCTCTCGCTCTCGCTCACGCTCTCGCTCTCGCTCACGCTCTCGCTCTCGCTCTCGCTCACGCTCTCGCTCTCGCTCTCGCTCACGCTCTCGCTCTCGCTCACGCTCTCGCTCTCGCTCACGCTCTCGCTCACGCTCTCGCTCTCGCTCTCGCTCTCGCTCTCGCTCTCGCTCTCGCTCTCGCTCTCGCTCTCGCTCTCGCTCACGCTCTCGCTCTCGCTCACGCTCTCGCTCTCGCTCTCGCTCACGCTCTCGCTCTCGCTCACGCTCTCGCTCTCGCTCACGCTCTCGCTCTCGCTCACGCTCTCGCTCTCGCTCACGCTCTCGCTCTCGCTCACGCTCTCGCTCTCGCTCACGCTCTCGCTCACGCTCACGCTCTCGCTCTCGCTCACGCTCTCGCTCTCGCTCACGCTCTCGCTCTCGCTCTCGCTCTCGCTCACGCTCTCGCTCTCGCTCACGCTCTCGCTCTCGCTCACGCTCTCGCTCTCGCTCACGCTCTCGCTCTCGCTCACGCTCTCGCTCTCGCTCACGCTCTCGCTCTCGCTCACGCTCTCGCTCTCGCTCACGCTCTCGCTCTCGCTCACGCTCTCGCTCTCGCTCACGCTCTCGCTCTCGCTCACGCTCTCGCTCTCGCTCACGCTCTCGCTCTCGCTCACGCTCTCGCTCTCGCTCACGCTCTCGCTCTCGCTCACGCTCTCGCTCTCGCTCACGCTCTCGCTCTCGCTCACGCTCTCGCTCTCGCTCACGCTCTCGCTCTCGCTCACGCTCTCGCTCTCGCTCACGCTCTCGCTCTCGCTCACGCTCTCGCTCTCGCTCACGCTCTCGCTCTCGCTCACGCTCTCGCTCTCGCTGATTTAGGAGGCTCAGCACAAGGCTCTTGATTCATGTTTCACTCATGGTGGCTCTTTTTCCCCAAGAGTAATAAAACCCCATTTCTGATTCACAGCTAACGAAATGTCCACACTAAACAGTCCCACATTAGGGTTTATTTGCATGGCCCGATCACACGGGGTATCGTGTTCATTCGTTACATTGTTAGCAAATTATCCAGTCTCCTGGATAGATCACAACCACCTCACATTTGCATTCGCGGGTCTCTATGAATCAGCCTCAACTCAATGGCAATGAATTTTTTAGTTCGGTTAACCCAGTTAGTTGGCGAGAGTTACAGAGATTAAGGCTGGAAGATATCAAGTCATTCACTGCATTGCATTTGGCTGCTTTCAAAAACTAGCCCATGACAACTCCATGGGTCATAGCAGAATATTATTCAATATAGGGCTTAGGTCAAAGGGCACTGGAAATATACTATAACTATCACCGTGGGCTGAAGTACACCAATTATCATGAAATTGGTGCAGGATCAGGCAGAATTTCAGCATTTGTTCTGTTTTGCATGGGATCAGCATGTGTAAGGGCTGACCCAATGACAACTAACTGCAGCATATTGAAGCACTGCGTTAACTGAAATGCATAATCCCTAAAATTAAAGCATTATTGTTCTCACTAAAAGTAAGCACTTCCTTTATTCCCACCCCACCACACCCCGCTTTCTTAGTAGAAGGAGTGAGTGTTCCCTTCTTGCTTATGACATAAAGTAGAAAATTTCCATCCTGGACTTAGATTCAGCATCAGTAAAATCCATCTTATCTGTGCAAATTTCTCTCACCATTCTACTTTTCCAAGATTTCGATTGGGATTTTGATTAATAATGTATCTATTTAATCCTATATACAAGGTGAATAAAATGTGCATGGCTTTAAACCTCTTGAGTTTGCATTGCAGAAAAAATAAATCAACTTACATGGACAATTAATGATATGTTACCTTCTTTTGCCATTTGATCATTTCTTGTTTATATGTTTTTCACCAAAACATTGCCAATTTTTCATAGAAATGATCACATCTAGTATTTTTATACGTTGCTCCTTGGCTGCCGGCAGGTGCTCATTCATTCAATAAGTATTGAATAGCTAATAACACGTTAGACCTTGGGGATGAAATCCTGAACAAGACAAAAATGATTTTATTTCTTCTAGTGAAGCTAACCGTATAGTAATAAATTCCAATGACTAAACATTCAATAATAAACCTGGGAACTGAGTATTAAAGTAGGAGAAGTGCAAGTTCTCTGGGAGGAAATAGACCAGGCTAAAAGACAACACACAGCCATCACGTCAATGTCTACTGATAGCAGCCCTATAGCTAGGGCAGGGAGACGTGCCCCGCACGTTTCTGAGACTATAACTTTTTATGGGAGCAGACAGTCTTGCTTTTTTTCCTGGAGTAAGTAGAAAACCCCGTTATCAAGTCGATGCCAACTCCCAACGATGGTATAGGACAGGTAGCACTGCTCTTGCGGGTTTCTAAGACTGTAACTCTTGACGGAGCAGCTGGGGTTACAGTTAGCATCCTGAGGCTGGTGGAAATGTCTCCTTCAACGAGACTGAGACCAAAAGGCTTACAGTCATCCTTGTCACTCTTCCTCCGGGACATGCCATGATCTGTTTGCCAGAAAACCTTGGGGATTCTAACTCTGCAAAAGAGCCAGATTCATCGCTTCTTTTGTCTCTGCCTTCTACCACTTCTACATCATTAATCTCTGATTTCTGCAATAGCCTCCTGCCTGCTCTCCTGCCTCTGCCTTTACAGAAGCATCCACTACATTCAATTCCAAATACACATACCTATTACTCGCTATTATTTACATAATATAAATTTCATTTCTGTCCATATCAATGGAATAAAAGCCATAATCTTTCTACTGGTCTAAGAGATTTCTTTAATTTCTCCTCCACCCCTCTGAAATATTTCTCCCATCACACTAGATCCTGTGATGGGAGGCTCTTCCTGCAGACCTGCCCAGTGCTTCCTTGGGACCCAAGAATGCGGTTCACTCTTTGAAATGGTTTTCTTCTAAGTATCCACTTGACTAGGTCCATTACTTCTTATAGTTCTTTTTCAAATGCCACTTTGTCACTGCTGTGTTTCCTGACAATTGCATAATTACATTTACTTTCTGACCCATCCCAATTCTCCCTGTCTCTCCTGCTTAGCTAATTTTGTCCATAGTACTGAACATCAACTGTCATAGTGTGCAGTTCGTCACGCTCTCACTCGCGCTCACGCTCTCGCTCTCGCTCTCGCTCACGCTCTCGCTCACGCTCACGCTCTCGCTCTCGCTCTCGCTCACGCTCTCGCTCTCGCTCTCGCTCTCGCTCACGCTCTCGCTCTCGCTCACGCTCTCGCTCTCGCTCACGCTCTCGCTCTCGCTCACGCTCTCGCTCTCGCTCTCGCTCTCGCTCACGCTCTCGCTCTCGCTCTCGCTCTCGCTCACGCTCTCGCTCTCGCTCTCGCTCTCGCTCTCGCTCTCGCTCTCGCTCTCGCTCACGCTCTCGCTCTCGCTCACGCTCTCGCTCTCGCTCACGCTCTCGCTCTCGCTCTCGCTCTCGCTCACGCTCTCGCTCTCGCTCACGCTCTCGCTCTCGCTCACGCTCTCGCTCTCGCTCACGCTCTCGCTCTCGCTCTCGCTCTCGCTCTCGCTCTCGCTCTCGCTCTCGCTCACGCTCTCGCTCTCGCTCTCGCTCTCGCTCTCGCTCTCGCTCACGCTCTCGCTCTCGTTCTCGCTCTCGCTCTCGCTCACGCTCTCGCTCTCGCTCACGCTCTCGCTCTCGCTCACGCTCTCGCTCTCGCTCACGCTCTCGCTCTCGCTCACGCTCTCGCTCTCGCTCACGCTCTCGCTCTCGCTCTCGCTCACGCTCTCGCTCACGCTCTCGCTCTCGCTCACGCTCTCGCTCTCGCTCACGCTCTCGCTCTCGCTCACGCTCTCGCTCTCGCTCACGCTCTCGCTCTCGCTCACGCTCTCGCTCTCGCTCACGCTCTCGCTCTCGCTCACGCTCTCGCTCTCGCTCACGCTCTCGCTCTCGCTCACGCTCTCGCTCTCGCTCACGCTCTCGCTCTCGCTCACGCTCTCGCTCTCGCTCACGCTCTCGCTCTCGCTCTCGCTCACGCTCTCGCTCTCGCTCACGCTCTCGCTCTCGCTCACGCTCTCGCTCTCGCTCTCGCTCTCGCTCTCGCTCACGCTCTCGCTCTCGCTCACGCTCTCGCTCTCGCTCACGCTCTCGCTCTCGCTCACGCTCTCGCTCTCGCTCACGCTCTCGCTCTCGCTCACGCTCTCGCTGATTTAGGAGGCTCAGCACAAGGCTCTTGATTCATGTTTCACTCATGGTGGCTCTTTTTCCCCAAGAGTAATAAAACCCCATTTCTGATTCACAGCTAACGAAATGTCCACACTAAACAGTCCCACATTAGGGTTTATTTGCATGGCCCGATCACACGGGGTATCGTGTTCATTCGTTACATTGTTAGCAAATTATCCAGTCTCCTGGATAGATCACAACCACCTCACATTTGCATTCGCGGGTCTCTATGAATCAGCCTCAACTCAATGGCAATGAATTTTTTAGTTCGGTTAACCCAGTTAGTTGGCGAGAGTTACAGAGATTAAGGCTGGAAGATATCAAGTTATTCACTGCATTGCATTTGGCTGCTTTCAAAAACTAGCCCATGACAACTCCATGGGTCATAGCAGAATATTATTCAATATAGGGCTTAGGTCAAAGGGCACTGGAAATATACTATAACTATCACCGTGGGCTGAAGTACACCAATTATCATGAAATTGGTGCAGGATCAGGCAGAATTTCAGCATTTGTTCTGTTTTGCATGGGATCAGCATGTGTAAGGGCTGACCC
>NW_027457618.1:475000-487500 GCF_050624435.1 Tenrec ecaudatus | reverse complement strand
GAGCAGCTGGGGTTACAGTTAGCATCCTGAGGCTGGTGGAAATGTCTCCTTCAACGAGACTGAGACCAAAAGGCTTACAGTCATCCTTGTCACTCTTCCTCCGGGACATGCCATGATCTGTTTGCCAGAAAACCTTGGGGATTCTAACTCTGCAAAAGAGCCAGATTCATCGCTTCTTTTGTCTCTGCCTTCTACCACTTCTACATCATTAATCTCTGATTTCTGCAATAGCCTCCTGCCTGCTCTCCTGCCTCTGCCTTTACAGAAGCATCCACTACATTCAATTCCAAATACACATACCTATTACTCGCTATTATTTACATAATATAAATTTCATTTCTGTCCATATCAATGGAATAAAAGCCATAATCTTTCTACTGGTCTAAGAGATTTCTTTAATTTCTCCTCCACCCCTCTGAAATATTTCTCCCATCACACTAGATCCTGTGATGGGAGGCTCTTCCTGCAGACCTGCCCAGTGCTTCCTTGGGACCCAAGAATGCGGTTCACTCTTTGAAATGGTTTTCTTCTAAGTATCCACTTGACTAGGTCCATTACTTCTTATAGTTCTTTTTCAAATGCCACTTTGTCACTGCTGTGTTTCCTGACAATTGCATAATTACATTTACTTTCTGACCCATCCCAATTCTCCCTGTCTCTCCTGCTTAGCTAATTTTGTCCATAGTACTGAACATCAACTGTCATAGTGTGCAGTTCGTCACGCTCTCGCTCTCGCTCACGCTCTCGCTCTCGCTCACGCTCACGCTCTCGCTCACGCTCACGCTCTCGCTCTCGCTCTCGCTCTCGCTCTCGCTCACGCTCTCGCTCTCGCTCTCGCTCTCGCTCACGATCTCGCTCTCGCTCACGCTCTCGCTCTCGCTCACGCTCTCGCTCTCGCTCTCGCTCTCGCTCACGCTCTCGCTCTCGCTCTCGCTCTCGCTCACGCTCTCGCTCACGCTCACGCTCTCGCTCTCGCTCTCGCTCTCGCTCTCGCTCTCGCTCACGCTCTCGCTCTCGCTCACGCTCTCGCTCTCGCTCTCGCTCTCGCTCACGCTCTCGCTCTCGCTCACGCTCTCGCTCTCGCTCACGCTCTCGCTCTCGCTCACGCTCTCGCTCTCGCTCACGCTCTCGCTCTCTCTCACGCTCTCGCTCTCGCTCACGCTCTCGCTCTCGCTCACGCTCTCGCTCACGCTCTCGCTCTCGCTCACGCTCTCGCTCTCGCTCACGCTCTCGCTCTCGCTCACGCTCTCGCTCTCGCTCACGCTCTCTTTCTCGCTCACGCTCTCGCTCTCGCTCACGCTCTCGCTCTCGCTCACGCTCTCGCTCTCGCTCACGCTCTCGCTCTCGCTCACGCTCTCGCTCTCGCTCACGCTCTCGCTCTCGCTCACGCTCTCGCTCTCGCTCACGCTCTCGCTCTCGCTCACGCTCTCGCTCTCTCTCACGCTCTCGCTCTCGCTCACGCTCTCGCTCTCGCTCACGCTCTCGCTCTCGCTCACGCTCTCGCTCTCGCTCACGCTCTCGCTCTCGCTCACGCTCTCGCTCTCGCTCACGCTCTCGCTCTCGCTCACGCTCTCTTTCTCGCTCACGCTCTCGCTCTCGCTCACGCTCTCGCTCTCGCTCACGCTCTCGCTCTCGCTCACGCTCTCGCTCTCGCTCACGCTCTCGCTCTCGCTCACGCTCTCGCTCTCGCTCACGCTCTCGCTCTCGCTCACGCTCTCGCTCTCGCTCACGCTCTCGCTCTCGCTCACGCTCTCGCTCTCGCTCACGCTCTCGCTCTCGCTCACGCTCTCGCTCTCACTGCATTGCATTTGGCTGCTTTCAAAAACTAGCCCATGACAACTCCATGGGTCATAGCAGAATATTATTCAATATAGGGCTTAGGTCAAAGGGCACTGGAAATATACTATAACTATCACCGTGGGCTGAAGTACACCAATTATCATGAAATTGGTGCAGGATCAGGCAGAATTTCAGCATTTGTTCTGTTTTGCATGGGATCAGCATGTGTAAGGGCTGACCCAATGACAACTAACTGCAGCATATTGAAGCACTGCGTTAACTGAAATGCATAATCCCTAAAATTAAAGCATTATTGTTCTCACTAAAAGTAAGCACTTCCTTTATTCCCACCCCACCACACCCCGCTTTCTTAGTAGAAGGAGTGAGTGTTCCCTTCTTGCTTATGACATAAAGTAGAAAATTTCCATCCTGGACTTAGATTCAGCATCAGTAAAATCCATCTTATCTGTGCAAATTTCTCTCACCATTCTACTTTTCCAAGATTTCGATTGGGATTTTGATTAATAATGTATCTATTTAATCCTATATACAAGGTGAATAAAATGTGCATGGCTTTAAACCTCTTGAGTTTGCATTGCAGAAAAAAGTAAATCAACTTACATGGACAATTAATGATATGTTACCTTCTTTTGCCATTTGATCATTTCTTGTTTATATGTTTTTCACCAAAACATTGCCAATTTTTCATAGAAATGATCACATCTAGTATTTTTATACGTTGCTCCTTGGCTGCCGGCAGGTGCTCATTCATTCAATAAGTATTGAATAGCTAATAACACGTTAGACCTTGGGGATGAAATCCTGAACAAGACAAAAATGATTTTATTTCTTCTAGTGAAGCTAACCGTATAGTAATAAATTCCAATGACTAAACATTCAATAATAAACCTGGGAACTGAGTATTAAAGTAGGAGAAGTGCAAGTTCTCTGGGAGGAAATAGACCAGGCTAAAAGACAACACACAGCCATCACGTCAATGTCTACTGATAGCAGCCCTATAGCTAGGGCAGGGAGACGTGCCCCGCACGTTTCTGAGACTATAACTTTTTATGGGAGCAGACAGTCTTGCTTTTTTTCCTGGAGTAAGTAGAAAACCCCGTTATCAAGTCGATGCCAACTCCCAACGATGGTATAGGACAGGTAGCACTGCTCTTGCGGGTTTCTAAGACTGTAACTCTTGACGGAGCAGCTGGGGTTACAGTTAGCATCCTGAGGCTGGTGGAAATGTCTCCTTCAACGAGACTGAGACCAAAAGGCTTACAGTCATCCTTGTCACTCTTCCTCCGGGACATGCCATGATCTGTTTGCCAGAAAACCTTGGGGATTCTAACTCTGCAAAAGAGCCAGATTCATCGCTTCTTTTGTCTCTGCCTTCTACCACTTCTACATCATTAATCTCTGATTTCTGCAATAGCCTCCTGCCTGCTCTCCTGCCTCTGCCTTTACAGAAGCATCCACTACATTCAATTCCAAATACACATACCTATTACTCGCTATTATTTACATAATATAAATTTCATTTCTGTCCATATCAATGGAATAAAAGCCATAATCTTTCTACTGGTCTAAGAGATTTCTTTAATTTCTCCTCCACCCCTCTGAAATATTTCTCCCATCACACTAGATCCTGTGATGGGAGGCTCTTCCTGCAGACCTGCCCAGTGCTTCCTTGGGACCCAAGAATGCGGTTCACTCTTTGAAATGGTTTTCTTCTAAGTATCCACTTGACTAGGTCCATTACTTCTTATAGTTCTTTTTCAAATGCCACTTTGTCACTGCTGTGTTTCCTGACAATTGCATAATTACATTTACTTTCTGACCCATCCCAATTCTCCCTGTCTCTCCTGCTTAGCTAATTTTGTCCATAGTACTGAACATCAACTGTCATAGTGTGCAGTTCGTCACGCTCTCGCTCTCGCTCACGCTCTCGCTCTCGCTCACGCTCACGCTCTCGCTCACGCTCACGCTCACGCTCTCGCTCTCGCTCTCGCTCTCGCTCACGCTCTCGCTCTCGCTCTCGCTCTCGCTCACGCTCTCGCTCTCGCTCTCGCTCTCGCTCTCGCTCACGCTCTCGCTCTCGCTCTCGCTCTCGCTCTCGCTCACGCTCTCGCTCTCGCTCTCGCTCTCGCTCTCGCTCTCGCTCTCGCTCTCGCTCTCGCTCTCGCTCTCGCTCTCGCTCACGCTCTCGCTCACGCTCACGCTCTCGCTCTCGCTCTCGCTCTCGCTCTCGCTCACGCTCTCGCTCTCGCTCACGCTCTCGCTCTCGCTCACGCTCTCGCTCTCGCTCACGCTCTCGCTCTCGCTCTCGCTCTCGCTCACGCTCTCGCTCTCGCTCTCGCTCTCGCTCTCGCTCTCGCTCTCGCTCTCGCTCTCGCTCTCGCTCTCGCTCTCGCTCACGCTCTCGCTCACGCTCACGCTCTCGCTCTCGCTCTCGCTCTCGCTCTCGCTCACGCTCTCGCTCTCGCTCACGCTCTCGCTCTCGCTCACGCTCTCGCTCTCGCTCACGCTCTCGCTCTCGCTCACGCTCTCGCTCTCGCTCACGCTCTCGCTCTCGCTCACGCTCTCGCTCTCGCTCTCGCTCACGCTCTCGCTCACGCTCTCGCTCTCTCTCACGCTCTCGCTCTCGCTCACGCTCTCGCTCTCGCTCACGCTCTCGCTCTCGCTCACGCTCTCGCTCTCGCTCACGCTCTCGCTCTCGCTCACGCTCTCGCTCTCGCTCACGCTCTCGCTCTCGCTCACGCTCTCTTTCTCGCTCACGCTCTCGCTCTCGCTCTCGCTCTCGCTCTCGCTCACGCTCTCGCTCTCGCTCACGCTCTCGCTCTCGCTCACGCTCTCGCTCTCGCTCACGCTCTCGCTCTCGCTCACGCTCTCGCTCTCGCTCACGCTCTCGCTCTCGCTCACGCTCTCGCTCTCTCTCACGCTCTCGCTCTCGCTCACGCTCTCGCTCTCGCTCACGCTCTCGCTCTCGCTCACGCTCTCGCTCTCGCTCACGCTCTCGCTCTCGCTCACGCTCTCGCTCTCGCTCACGCTCTCGCTCTCGCTCACGCTCTCTTTCTCGCTCACGCTCTCGCTCTCGCTCACGCTCTCGCTCTCGCTCACGCTCTCGCTCTCGCTCACGCTCTCGCTCTCGCTCACGCTCTCGCTCTCGCTCACGCTCTCGCTCTCGCTCACGCTCTCGCTCTCGCTCACGCTCTCGCTCTCGCTCACGCTCTCGCTCTCGCTCACGCTCTCGCTCTCACTGCATTGCATTTGGCTGCTTTCAAAAACTAGCCCATGACAACTCCATGGGTCATAGCAGAATATTATTCAATATAGGGCTTAGGTCAAAGGGCACTGGAAATATACTATAACTATCACCGTGGGCTGAAGTACACCAATTATCATGAAATTGGTGCAGGATCAGGCAGAATTTCAGCATTTGTTCTGTTTTGCATGGGATCAGCATGTGTAAGGGCTGACCCAATGACAACTAACTGCAGCATATTGAAGCACTGCGTTAACTGAAATGCATAATCCCTAAAATTAAAGCATTATTGTTCTCACTAAAAGTAAGCACTTCCTTTATTCCCACCCCACCACACCCCGCTTTCTTAGTAGAAGGAGTGAGTGTTCCCTTCTTGCTTATGACATAAAGTAGAAAATTTCCATCCTGGACTTAGATTCAGCATCAGTAAAATCCATCTTATCTGTGCAAATTTCTCTCACCATTCTACTTTTCCAAGATTTCGATTGGGATTTTGATTAATAATGTATCTATTTAATCCTATATACAAGGTGAATAAAATGTGCATGGCTTTAAACCTCTTGAGTTTGCATTGCAGAAAAAAGTAAATCAACTTACATGGACAATTAATGATATGTTACCTTCTTTTGCCATTTGATCATTTCTTGTTTATATGTTTTTCACCAAAACATTGCCAATTTTTCATAGAAATGATCACATCTAGTATTTTTATACGTTGCTCCTTGGCTGCCGGCAGGTGCTCATTCATTCAATAAGTATTGAATAGCTAATAACACGTTAGACCTTGGGGATGAAATCCTGAACAAGACAAAAATGATTTTATTTCTTCTAGTGAAGCTAACCGTATAGTAATAAATTCCAATGACTAAACATTCAATAATAAACCTGGGAACTGAGTATTAAAGTAGGAGAAGTGCAAGTTCTCTGGGAGGAAATAGACCAGGCTAAAAGACAACACACAGCCATCACGTCAATGTCTACTGATAGCAGCCCTATAGCTAGGGCAGGGAGACGTGCCCCGCACGTTTCTGAGACTATAACTTTTTATGGGAGCAGACAGTCTTGCTTTTTTTCCTGGAGTAAGTAGAAAACCCCGTTATCAAGTCGATGCCAACTCCCAACGATGGTATAGGACAGGTAGCACTGCTCTTGCGGGTTTCTAAGACTGTAACTCTTGACGGAGCAGCTGGGGTTACAGTTAGCATCCTGAGGCTGGTGGAAATGTCTCCTTCAACGAGACTGAGACCAAAAGGCTTACAGTCATCCTTGTCACTCTTCCTCCGGGACATGCCATGATCTGTTTGCCAGAAAACCTTGGGGATTCTAACTCTGCAAAAGAGCCAGATTCATCGCTTCTTTTGTCTCTGCCTTCTACCACTTCTACATCATTAATCTCTGATTTCTGCAATAGCCTCCTGCCTGCTCTCCTGCCTCTGCCTTTACAGAAGCATCCACTACATTCAATTCCAAATACACATACCTATTACTCGCTATTATTTACATAATATAAATTTCATTTCTGTCCATATCAATGGAATAAAAGCCATAATCTTTCTACTGGTCTAAGAGATTTCTTTAATTTCTCCTCCACCCCTCTGAAATATTTCTCCCATCACACTAGATCCTGTGATGGGAGGCTCTTCCTGCAGACCTGCCCAGTGCTTCCTTGGGACCCAAGAATGCGGTTCACTCTTTGAAATGGTTTTCTTCTAAGTATCCACTTGACTAGGTCCATTACTTCTTATAGTTCTTTTTCAAATGCCACTTTGTCACTGCTGTGTTTCCTGACAATTGCATAATTACATTTACTTTCTGACCCATCCCAATTCTCCCTGTCTCTCCTGCTTAGCTAATTTTGTCCATAGTACTGAACATCAACTGTCATAGTGTGCAGTTCGTCACGCTCTCGCTCTCGCTCACGCTCTCGCTCTCGCTCACGCTCACGCTCTCGCTCACGCTCACGCTCACGCTCTCGCTCTCGCTCTCGCTCTCGCTCACGCTCTCGCTCTCGCTCTCGCTCTCGCTCACGCTCTCGCTCTCGCTCTCGCTCTCGCTCTCGCTCACGCTCTCGCTCTCGCTCTCGCTCTCGCTCTCGCTCACGCTCTCGCTCTCGCTCTCGCTCTCGCTCTCGCTCTCGCTCTCGCTCTCGCTCTCGCTCTCGCTCTCGCTCACGCTCTCGCTCACGCTCACGCTCTCGCTCTCGCTCTCGCTCTCGCTCTCGCTCACGCTCTCGCTCTCGCTCACGCTCTCGCTCTCGCTCACGCTCTCGCTCTCGCTCACGCTCTCGCTCTCGCTCACGCTCTCGCTCTCGCTCACGCTCTCGCTCTCGCTCACGCTCTCGCTCTCGCTCACGCTCTCGCTCTCGCTCACGCTCTCGCTCTCGCTCACGCTCTCGCTCACGCTCACGCTCTCGCTCTCGCTCACGCTCTCGCTCTCGCTCACGCTCTCGCTCTCGCTCACGCTCTCGCTCTCGCTCACGCTCTCGCTCTCGCTCACGCTCTCGCTCTCGCTCACGCTCTCGCTCTCGCTCACGCTCTCGCTCACGCTCTCGCTCTCGCTCACGCTCTCGCTCTCGCTCACGCTCTCGCTCTCGCTCACCCTCTCGCTCTCGCTCACGCTCTCGCTCTCGCTCACGCTCTCGCTCTCGCTCACGCTCTCGCTCTCGCTCACGCTCTCGCTCTCGCTCACGCTCTCGCTCTCGCTCACGCTCTCGCTCTCGCTCACGCTCTCGCTCTCGCTCACGCTCTCGCTCTCGCTCTCGCTCTCGCTCTCGCTCACGCTCTCGCTCTCGCTCTCGCTCTCGCTCACGATCTCGCTCTCGCTCACGCTCTCGCTCTCGCTCACGCTCTCGCTCTCGCTCTCGCTCTCGCTCACGCTCTCGCTCTCGCTCTCGCTCTCGCTCACGCTCTCGCTCACGCTCACGCTCTCGCTCTCGCTCTCGCTCTCGCTCTCGCTCTCGCTCACGCTCTCGCTCTCGCTCACGCTCTCGCTCTCGCTCTCGCTCTCGCTCACGCTCTCGCTCTCGCTCACGCTCTCGCTCTCGCTCACGCTCTCGCTCTCGCTCACGCTCTCGCTCTCGCTCACGCTCTCGCTCTCTCTCACGCTCTCGCTCTCGCTCACGCTCTCGCTCTCGCTCACGCTCTCGCTCTCGCTCACGCTCTCGCTCTCGCTCACGCTCTCGCTCTCGCTCACGCTCTCGCTCTCGCTCACGCTCTCGCTCTCGCTCACGCTCTCTTTCTCGCTCACGCTCTCGCTCTCGCTCACGCTCTCGCTCTCGCTCACGCTCTCGCTCTCGCTCACGCTCTCGCTCTCGCTCACGCTCTCGCTCTCGCTCACGCTCTCGCTCTCGCTCACGCTCTCGCTCTCGCTCACGCTCTCGCTCTCGCTCACGCTCTCGCTCTCTCTCACGCTCTCGCTCTCGCTCACGCTCTCGCTCTCGCTCACGCTCTCGCTCTCGCTCACGCTCTCGCTCTCGCTCACGCTCTCGCTCTCGCTCACGCTCTCGCTCTCGCTCACGCTCTCGCTCTCGCTCACGCTCTCGCTCTCGCTCACGCTCTCTTTCTCGCTCACGCTCTCGCTCTCGCTCACGCTCTCGCTCTCGCTCACGCTCTCGCTCTCGCTCACGCTCTCGCTCTCGCTCACGCTCTCGCTCTCGCTCACGCTCTCGCTCTCGCTCACGCTCTCGCTCTCGCTCACGCTCTCGCTCTCGCTCACGCTCTCGCTCTCGCTCACGCTCTCGCTCTCGCTCACGCTCTCGCTCTCGCTCACGCTCTCGCTCTCGCTCACGCTCTCGCTCTCACTGCATTGCATTTGGCTGCTTTCAAAAACTAGCCCATGACAACTCCATGGGTCATAGCAGAATATTATTCAATATAGGGCTTAGGTCAAAGGGCACTGGAAATATACTATAACTATCACCGTGGGCTGAAGTACACCAATTATCATGAAATTGGTGCAGGATCAGGCAGAATTTCAGCATTTGTTCTGTTTTGCATGGGATCAGCATGTGTAAGGGCTGACCCAATGACAACTAACTGCAGCATATTGAAGCACTGCGTTAACTGAAATGCATAATCCCTAAAATTAAAGCATTATTGTTCTCACTAAAAGTAAGCACTTCCTTTATTCCCACCCCACCACACCCCGCTTTCTTAGTAGAAGGAGTGAGTGTTCCCTTCTTGCTTATGACATAAAGTAGAAAATTTCCATCCTGGACTTAGATTCAGCATCAGTAAAATCCATCTTATCTGTGCAAATTTCTCTCACCATTCTACTTTTCCAAGATTTCGATTGGGATTTTGATTAATAATGTATCTATTTAATCCTATATACAAGGTGAATAAAATGTGCATGGCTTTAAACCTCTTGAGTTTGCATTGCAGAAAAAAGTAAATCAACTTACATGGACAATTAATGATATGTTACCTTCTTTTGCCATTTGATCATTTCTTGTTTATATGTTTTTCACCAAAACATTGCCAATTTTTCATAGAAATGATCACATCTAGTATTTTTATACGTTGCTCCTTGGCTGCCGGCAGGTGCTCATTCATTCAATAAGTATTGAATAGCTAATAACACGTTAGACCTTGGGGATGAAATCCTGAACAAGACAAAAATGATTTTATTTCTTCTAGTGAAGCTAACCGTATAGTAATAAATTCCAATGACTAAACATTCAATAATAAACCTGGGAACTGAGTATTAAAGTAGGAGAAGTGCAAGTTCTCTGGGAGGAAATAGACCAGGCTAAAAGACAACACACAGCCATCACGTCAATGTCTACTGATAGCAGCCCTATAGCTAGGGCAGGGAGACGTGCCCCGCACGTTTCTGAGACTATAACTTTTTATGGGAGCAGACAGTCTTGCTTTTTTTCCTGGAGTAAGTAGAAAACCCCGTTATCAAGTCGATGCCAACTCCCAACGATGGTATAGGACAGGTAGCACTGCTCTTGCGGGTTTCTAAGACTGTAACTCTTGACGGAGCAGCTGGGGTTACAGTTAGCATCCTGAGGCTGGTGGAAATGTCTCCTTCAACGAGACTGAGACCAAAAGGCTTACAGTCATCCTTGTCACTCTTCCTCCGGGACATGCCATGATCTGTTTGCCAGAAAACCTTGGGGATTCTAACTCTGCAAAAGAGCCAGATTCATCGCTTCTTTTGTCTCTGCCTTCTACCACTTCTACATCATTAATCTCTGATTTCTGCAATAGCCTCCTGCCTGCTCTCCTGCCTCTGCCTTTACAGAAGCATCCACTACATTCAATTCCAAATACACATACCTATTACTCGCTATTATTTACATAATATAAATTTCATTTCTGTCCATATCAATGGAATAAAAGCCATAATCTTTCTACTGGTCTAAGAGATTTCTTTAATTTCTCCTCCACCCCTCTGAAATATTTCTCCCATCACACTAGATCCTGTGATGGGAGGCTCTTCCTGCAGACCTGCCCAGTGCTTCCTTGGGACCCAAGAATGCGGTTCACTCTTTGAAATGGTTTTCTTCTAAGTATCCACTTGACTAGGTCCATTACTTCTTATAGTTCTTTTTCAAATGCCACTTTGTCACTGCTGTGTTTCCTGACAATTGCATAATTACATTTACTTTCTGACCCATCCCAATTCTCCCTGTCTCTCCTGCTTAGCTAATTTTGTCCATAGTACTGAACATCAACTGTCATAGTGTGCAGTTCGTCACGCTCTCGCTCTCGCTCACGCTCTCGCTCTCGCTCACGCTCACGCTCTCGCTCACGCTCACGCTCACGCTCTCGCTCTCGCTCTCGCTCTCGCTCACGCTCTCGCTCTCGCTCTCGCTCTCGCTCACGCTCTCGCTCTCGCTCTCGCTCTCGCTCTCGCTCACGCTCTCGCTCTCGCTCTCGCTCTCGCTCTCGCTCACGCTCTCGCTCTCGCTCTCGCTCTCGCTCTCGCTCTCGCTCTCGCTCTCGCTCTCGCTCTCGCTCTCGCTCACGCTCTCGCTCACGCTCACGCTCTCGCTCTCGCTCTCGCTCTCGCTCTCGCTCACGCTCTCGCTCTCGCTCACGCTCTCGCTCTCGCTCACGCTCTCGCTCTCGCTCACGCTCTCGCTCTCGCTCACGCTCTCGCTCTCGCTCACGCTCTCGCTCTCGCTCACGCTCTCGCTCTCGCTCACGCTCTCGCTCTCGCTCACGCTCTCGCTCTCGCTCACGCTCTCGCTCACGCTCACGCTCTCGCTCTCGCTCACGCTCTCGCTCTCGCTCACGCTCTCGCTCTCGCTCACGCTCTCGCTCTCGCTCACGCTCTCGCTCTCGCTCACGCTCTCGCTCTCGCTCACGCTCTCGCTCTCGCTCACGCTCTCGCTCACGCTCTCGCTCTCGCTCACGCTCTCGCTCTCGCTCACGCTCTCGCTCTCGCTCACCCTCTCGCTCTCGCTCACGCTCTCGCTCTCGCTCACGCTCTCGCTCTCGCTCACGCTCTCGCTCTCGCTCACGCTCTCGCTCTCGCTCACGCTCTCGCTCTCGCTCACGCTCTCGCTCTCGCTCACGCTCTCGCTCTCGCTCACGCTCTCGCTCTCGCTCACGCTCTCGCTCTCGCTCACGCTCTCGCTGATTTAGGAGGCTCAGCACAAGGCTCTTGATTCATGTTTCACTCATGGTGGCTCTTTTTCCCCAAGAGTAATAAAACCCCATTTCTGATTCACAGCTAACGAAATGTCCACACTAAACAGTCCCACATTAGGGTTTATTTGCATGGCCCGATCACACGGGGTATCGTGTTCATTCGTTACATTGTTAGCAAATTATCCAGTCTCCTGGATAGATCACAACCACCTCACATTTGCATTCGCGGGTCTCTATGAATCAGCCTCAACTCAATGGCAATGAATTTTTTAGTTCGGTTAACCCAGTTAGTTGGCGAGAGTTACAGAGATTAAGGCTGGAAGATATCAAGTCATTCACTGCATTGCATTTGGCTGCTTTCAAAAACTAGCCCATGACAACTCCATGGGTCATAGCAGAATATTATTCAATATAGGGCTTAGGTCAAAGGGCACTGGAAATATACTATAACTATCACCGTGGGCTGAAGTACACCAATTATCATGAAATTGGTGCAGGATCAGGCAGAATTTCAGCATTTGTTCTGTTTTGCATGGGATCAGCATGTGTAAGGGCTGACCCAATGACAACTAACTGCAGCATATTGAAGCACTGCGTTAACTGAAATGCATAATCCCTAAAATTAAAGCATTATTGTTCTCACTAAAAGTAAGCACTTCCTTTATTCCCACCCCACCACACCCCGCTTTCTTAGTAGAAGGAGTGAGTGTTCCCTTCTTGCTTATGACATAAAGTAGAAAATTTCCATCCTGGACTTAGATTCAGCATCAGTAAAATCCATCTTATCTGTGCAAATTTCTCTCACCATTCTACTTTTCCAAGATTTCGATTGGGATTTTGATTAATAATGT